>NW_024097814.1:282500-429882 GCF_016545835.1 Crotalus tigris
AGACTCTAGAAAGAGTACAGAGAAGAACAACAAAGATGATTAGGGGACTGGCGGCTAAAACATATAAGAAACGGTTGCTGGAATTGGGTATGTCTAGTTTAATGAAGAGAAGGATGAAGGGGACATGATAGCAGTGTTCCAATATCTCAGGGGCTGCCACAAAGAAGAGGGAGTCAAGCTATTTTCCAAAGTGCCTGAGGGCAGGATAAGAAGCAACGGATGGAAACTAATCAAGGAGAGAAGCAACCTAGAATTAAGGAGAAACTTCCTGAAGTTAGAACAATTAACCAGTGGAACAACCTGCCTCCAGAAGCAGTGAATGCTTCAACACTGGAGGTTTTTAAGAAGAGACTGGACAGCCATTTGTCCGAAATGGTATAGCGTTACCTTCCTGAGCAGGGGGTTGGACTTGACGACCTCCAAGGTACCTTCCAACTTTTTTATTATTATTATTATAAACTGGGTGAGATCTGGTCTTCTATGATTTTAAGACATCTTCTTGAAAAATTGCCCAAAGCACTCCCCCTGATCAGAGAGGGAGGAGGCATTTCTGCCCCATTCCCTCAGGAAAAGAAAAGCAGTGAATTAATTACTTGGGGAAAATTGAGAAATCTACAAGACTAATTTGGAGTTTATATGTATGTATGTATGTATGTATGTATGTATGTATGTATGTATGTATGTATGTATGTATGGCTTGGAAATTTGGGTACTAAAAGTGCTTTTAAGACCTTTTTTTCTTTTTTAAAGAGACTTAAAAAGTTTACAATATAAGTAAAATGGATTTAAAAACTGAAAAACGGCGTTAATGACATCTAGTGATGAATTACAGCACTACAACTCATTATGCCTAAAAGAAAACTGGCTTGAAGCCCAGAATTAGATAAGACTTTGGCTGGCCTTGGAAGCTTTCCCTTTTGAAGATTGCAGCTGAGAAAATAGAACAGACCTGGGGGCTGCT
This sequence comes from Crotalus tigris, assembly GCF_016545835.1. Classification (NCBI taxonomy): domain Eukaryota; kingdom Metazoa; phylum Chordata; class Lepidosauria; order Squamata; family Viperidae; genus Crotalus; species Crotalus tigris. The sequence continues at coordinate 283,462 of NW_024097814.1, forward strand.
TATCTATGTGGCAGAGACAATAAACTACTCTAAAATTGGCCTGTCTGAACTAGGAACACAAATACTGACTTTCAAAACTGTATTGTGGAACTATTTTCCTGTAGAAGAAACATACACTATTGCCTGATATGATGGAATATTTTGGATTATAAATCTTTTTTCCTCAAGTTTTTTATTAATTTTCCAATATTACATTTACATATTTGAAAAGTAGTGTGGCGGCTGAGCACAGTAATTCCATTACATTTGAATATCATCAGTACAAGTCTCATAATCAAGTATTACAATCACTAATTCCCTCTCTTTCCCCATAATATCTGCTGTCATATTCGAACCAATATATTTCTTATTCTATCAATCAAACAAAAATATCTTTCCACTATTCATCAATAATCTTCAGTCTATACATATCTTAATTAATTTGACATTCCATCTTTTAGACAATAACCTAGTAAGTTTTTCTTTACTTTAATTTCCCATTGATATTTAAGTTTAACGTTTAATCTTTGTCATTTCCAGATTTTAAATTATCCCAATTTCTAAGTTTCTTATCTCATATTTGGGGCTAATATCTTTTTCCTTTTCTTCCTTCTATTTCCTTTCTTTCTTCCTTTCCAGAAAAAGAAAAAAAAGGAAAAAAAATAAACCGCAAGCATTTATATCATAAACCCATATACAAATTTAATTATTAGTATTTATACTTCTAAGTTTTACTTAACCTTTGTCTCAGCTCATAACAATACCTTAAATTAAAACCTTAGTTATTTGTAAATATTCAAACTTTTAGCCAGTCAGTGACCTGATGGTTAATTTTCCCTTAATATTTTAATTTAACGTTTAATATTAATTTTTTTCCAAATTTTAAATTAAACACAATTCCTTTATCACAATTGCTCATACAATCTAATATTTAAAATACACCCCTTATATATACTGTAAATTCTACCATCTATCTTAACAAATTAATAAAACAGTATAGTATTCTTATTTCAATATTTATATTTTTAGGTTTTATATGACCACAATTTTCTTTATCTCAAATCGTTACAATATCTTGTGTTCAGAATGCATATTCTATCCATTTAGATATACTCTATTTTAGATCTCATGTGTAGATCAAAACCCCATCATTTTCAATCTTATTCTAGCTTTTTTTCTCTGCCGGTCATTTTTCGTCTTTTTGCTTAAAAAAGACGAAAAGATCTCCTTGTATTATTGTGGCTATTGTTTGATGTTGATACGAGCATCCAGTTGATGTTTTCTTAAGAGGACTAGTTGATTTAGCAGGTCGTCTGTTTGTTTTTCCAGTTTGATGCATTTGTCTCAAAGTTTTTCTTTTTTATCTTCAAATTCCTTCTGGTTTATAAGAAAAGTCCTTTCCTTGTTTTCTATTATCAGTTTCTTTTTTGTATTTTCCATTGTCTGTATTTGTTGAGTATCTAAGTCTTCTTTCATAGCATTTGGTTGTTTCACTTTCTCTATAGAAATTCTGTATAGATGATTCTTTGGTTGAAGTCATAATTTGAGTTTGCATATCCAGGCTTATATGTAGAGTTTGGATAATTGCTTTTAACATATAAAAGAATTTGTTCCTGTGCTTCCTCTGTAGAAGAAATCCATTCCTGTTCTTCTTCCATTGTAGTATATTAAACTAAAAAAAAACCTTACAGTCAGAAAGTCCACCAAGTGAGGAGTTGAGCTGAGTTTCTTGCAGATGGTGCTTCAAGGTTGCTTTATATCTTATCTATTTTCAAAGCTGTCAACAAGTCTCTCTTAAGGAATAGCAGGTTACGTCTCAGAGTTAGTTGGATCTTTTCAGGGTCTCCCCCCCCTCTATTTTAAGGGGGGGAAACCCCCAAATCTTCAATAGTAATTAGAATAAAAATCAGAGAAAAAAAATAGAGAGAGTAGAAAGTTACAAGTCTTATAATCCACCAATTTTAGGAAATAGAATTCCAGTTAGGATCCCAGTATTTTTCCAACGTTTTAAACTCCCGAGTGGTTAATTGCCGCTGTTTCTGGAGGGAGGGCTAAAATCCCCCTTCCCTCGCCACAGGGGGAAAGTACTTTAGCAGCTTATGCAGGTAATTAAGTAATTAAGATGTAAGAGAGGCAGAGCTCACCCAGTCCTGTCCACACTGCTTTGAAGTTGCCAGATGGTAATGTGACTTCGGCTGTTAGCAGCCTAGGGATGAGCCATGTTTCTATGGCTGGTCCTTTCATCCACCGGTTTGGAGGGATTGCCAGCTCTAACGGGAGAGTTGTTGCTCTCCTGGGATCCAGCGAAAGCCCCTCCTTGCTGGTCACCTCTCCGGGGCGTCTTTCGGCCCTTTTCAGGGCCCCCCAGTGATGCGAAACTGAATGGGGAGAGAGAGCAAATCTCCCAGCCTTACTAAGCAGCAGATGGTGGCTGTGTGACAAACTGGAAGCCTGGATTATAAATCTTGATTGATAAATAACCTTAATGGTTCTTTCTTTTCCCTGGACAGAAAGAATATATTTCTCATTGGATAGAAAAATTTGAATTTTACTTATATTTGCTTAGGGGAGGCCACTTGATTTGGCATGATCTGTTTTTAATAAACCTGTGCTGGCTACTAGTTATAACTTTGTTTGCTTGTAGTTGTTTGCAGATCTGTTTTTTTATTATCTTTTCCAGGAACTTCCCAGGTATTGATGTTAGACTGATTGGTCTGTAGTTTCCTGGTTTGATTTTTTCCTTTCTTGAAGGTGGGAACCACATCAGCCCTTTTCCAATCATTAGGTACTTCCCCGATACTCCAGGATTTTTGAAAGATGTGGTGCAGTCGTTCTGAAATAACATCTGCCAGATCCTTCAGAATTCTGGGATGTAATCTGTCGGGTCCAAGTGATTTATATTCATCAAGGTTGGATAGGTATTCTCTTACCATTTTTTGCATATTATAATTTTTGTTTCTAGTTTGGTTTTTGGTATGTTGGGCTATAATTTATTTTTGTGTGAAGACTAATGCAAAGAATGAGTTAAGCAGCTCTGCTTTCTCCCTACTGCCCATTACTTCTTTGCCATCTTCTCTCTTTAGTGGACTTACAGTTTCCTTGACTTTTTTTATTATTAATGTGTTGAAAGAAACTTTTTAAAAATTATCCTTTATTTCAGTTGCAAGTCTTTGTTCATTCTGAGCCTTTGCTTTTCTGACTTCACTGAACCGGTAGCTAATTTTTTGTTCACTTTGATGAACCGGCTGAAGCCCTAGCCCTTTTTTGCAAGGCCCAGAACAGACCACCGGAAGTGCATAGATGCCACTTCCGGAAGTCTGTTCTGAGCCTCAGAGACCCTGGGAAGGCCTCGCAGGCCCAGAACGGCCCAGCAGAAGCACCTGGACGCTTTTATGTATTGGGGTTCGCGGCATTGAAGCGACACACAAGTTGTTAACCAAATTCTTTCTTTATTTGTTCCACTGTACCACTCAGCAACCAAACAGGCGCGCAGGCCTTTTATAGTCTCCCAAACCCATCCAACCACAAACACCCTTTTTTGCGCCTTGCGCATGTGCGCAAGAGTGGAGCCAACCAATCTGGTCCCAAGCAACTTTTAGGTTGCCCAGGACCATTTGCAACATTTCTGGGCCTGCTGAATTGCCTCAGCAGGCCCAGGACACAACACCCCTCTTCCCTGGATAAAGCACACATAACTATAACACAGTACATTTGTTCCAGGGCTGGGAATAGTGGAATTACTCTGGCCTGCACACAGGCAGAGTACTTTTATAAAATACTGGGTTTAACTTAAAACAAATGCTCTCCAAAATCATAATTGGTATATATTACGCTATACGGGTGTTAGTCAACATCATCCTGTTACAGACTAGCAAGGTTCCCTCTGCAATGACAGAAACCTCACATAGTCTCCCAGATGCTTGGGAGGGCCCTTAGCCCTTTGTGACCTTCGCAAGGTCAGGGATGGTGCCTGGTCTGCCAGCTCACCTGCCAGGCTAGGCAGACCAGGACTTCTGCTTAATGGTGCCTGGCCTACCAGCCTGTCTGGTGGGCTCAATAGACCAGGACTTTGATGCCTTCAGATTCCAGGTGACCCACTCTGCAGCTGACTGGCTGGATCTTCTGAATCCCAGCCAGGTTTCCTCGGAGGGGTGGAAATCCCCAAGCCCAATGGTGGAGTGGAATTCTCCAAGTCCATAATGGACTCCTCTTGGGAACATTGTCCCTCAAGCCTGCGACCAGCATCGGAGGTGGCCTGCGTTGCACCAGTGCCCCAGTAGTTCCAGTCCCCCGAGTATGTGGCCAAGGTGCCAGAGTCAGGAGCTGCCTCTATGGCAAACCCCCTCTCAGGAGAATTCCTGTTTGGAGCACTTGCGGAACCCTGGGAGGATCCCCGATCTGTAGACTCCCTGTTTGGAGCAATAGCTGAATTCTGAGAATGCCCCCATTCCGTCACTGGACCCTGTGCATTAGCGTGTGAGAACTCGCTGGAGCCAGGATGCTGAAGTCCGGAATGCAATTGATGGCCCTCCCCCCCCGAGAGCAGAGCCCAGAATGGAAACATTGGTGGACAACCGCCAGCGCAGTTGGTCAATATGGCGCCGAAGAACACGCCCATCGCCCAAGGTCACTTCGTATGAGAGTGGATCCAAAACTTTGCATACAACAGCACTGACCCAGAGATGTCCAGGACCATAGTTCCTTGCCCAGACCGGATCACCCACCTAAAGTCTCCTAGGTGCCCGTGGCTGTGACACCTGTGAAGCCACGCAGTCTGGGTACAGTCTGTCCAACTTCGTGATGAGGCATCGACCCCAGTGGAGTTCAGCTGGGCTCTTTCCAGTGGCAGTGCGTGGTGTGGTGCAGTGTGCAAGAAGAAAATCTGCTAATCTAAGAAAATCTGATACCAGCTACCATGCGTGATTCTTTTGAGTGCATCTTTGGTGGTTCATACCATCCGTTTGGCTTGCCCATTGATGGAAGGGTGGAAAGGAGCTGACGTTGCATGCAGGATCAAGTTGGCCTGTAGTAAAGCCTGGAACTCAAAGGAAGTAAATTGGGGGCCATTGTCAGAGACGAGGACATCAGGGAGCCCATGGGTAGCGAAGATTCCTCTCAACACCTGGATGGTCCTAGCAGTAGTAGTAGAGGAAACAGGTACAACCTCTAGCCACTTGGAATGGCTATCCACCAGGATAAGGAAGAATTGCCCTTGAAAGGGTCCAGCATAATCTAAATGTACCCTTGACCAAAGGGTTTGTGTCTCCTCCCACCTGTGTACAGGGGCCTGAGCCATGTCAGGCCATGACTGTTGGCGCACTTGGCACCCATGCACCTGGGCCTCGATAGCTTTATCAAGCCCGGGCCACCACAGATGGCTGCATGCAAGCGCTTTCATGCGCACAATGCCCGGATGTCCCTCATGCAGAGAGGACAAGACTCTAGACCTCAGTGAGGCTGGGATAACTACTCTACTACCCCACAACAGGCACCCCTTAAATGTAGACAGTTTGTGCCTTCTTTGCCAGAAACTTTGGAATGCAGCATCTGGACACGTGTCAGGCCATCCTGACAACACCCATGTCAGCATGCGTGTAAGTGTGTGATCAGTGGCAGTTTCTGCAGCCACATCCCTAGCATTGAGGGGAGATTCAGGCAGCTCCTGAATAGAGAGAATATTAACAGCAGGGGCAGGATCTGCCTCTATTTGTGTGAGAGATGGTCCATTTCTTTCCCAGGTTTGTGAATAAACAAATATGCCGACAGGAAAATGGACCACCTCAGCATACATGGGGAAATGATGTGTGGGGTTTGTTTGTTAGTAGTAAACAAACCCAGCAGTGGCTTATGGTCTGTATAGACCGTGAAGTGGCGGCCATATAAGAAATCATGAAATTTCTTTATACTAGCCACTATGGCCAAGGCCTCTCTGTCAATCTGAGCATAATTATGCTCTGCAGATGACAAAGTCCTTGAATAGTAGGCTATAGGGACTTGTGTCCCGTCAGCCTTCAGGTGGCTAAGTATTGCTCCCACCCCATAAGGGGATGCATTACATGCGATGCACACAGGCAATTGCTCATTAAAATGCGTTAATATAGCATTTGATGAGAGCAAGGCCTTGACCTCATTAAAGCTCTTGTCATGGACTTTAGTCCACTGCCATGGAGCTTGCTTATCTAAGAGCCGGTGTAATGGCTTAGCCACTGCAGCCTTATGGGGAAGAAATGCGTGATAGAAATTGAGGAGACCCAAGAAAGCCTGAAACTCACTTTTAGACTTGGGGCCTCCTGAATGGCCTTTAGTTTGGATTCTGCAGGGTGGATGCCTTGGGCATTTATTCTAAATCCTAAAAATTCTGTGGAAGTGACTCCAATCTTGCATTTGTCTTTTTTCAATTTGAGGCCCGCTTGGCAGCACCTCAACAATACAGCCCTTAACCTCTCTGCCAAATTTTGTGATGACTCCCCTGCAACAAGGACGTCATCAAAGTAAGGGCAAACCCCAGGTATTCCCCTGAGCGTGTGCTCCATGATGCTCTGAAATATACCAGGAACAACATTCCCCCCAAATTGTAACCTCTTTACCTTAAAAATGCCCCTATGGGTCACTATTGTTTGGGCCTCCACAGTTGCTTCGTCAACAGATAACTGTTGATAGGCCTGTGCTAAATCAAGCTTTGCAAACAGCTTTCCCCCTTTGAGGGAGGCCAGAATATGACTCACTATCGGTACAGGATATGCGTGTTGTTGCAAAGCTGTATTCAGGGTGCATTTGTAGTCCATGCAAATTCGGACTTCCCTGTTAGCTTTTAAAGGCGTCACAATGGGGATTTCCCAAGGACTTGAGTCCACCAGTGCCAAGATGCCCTGCTGGAGCAGCTTGTCCAGCTCTGCATCAATCTTGCCCTTTAAGGCGAATGGCACCCTCCTGGGCTTGATTCTAACGGGTGTGATGGCTGGGTTTAATCGCAAGGAAATGGGAGGCCCCTTGTAGGACCCAAGCTCTGGGCTAAACATATCTGCAAACTCATTGCAGACTTCTGCAATGCCTGTAGTTTGCAGACTATTTATGCCAGTTACTTGGATTCCTAAGGTATCGAACCACTCAAGTCCAATTAGACTCATATGCTCACCCCCAACAACCACCACATCTAATAGACCCTGGAAAGACTTACACTGCACTTTGAGTGTAGCTTCTCCAAGTACTTTAACCCTTGAATTTTGAAAATCTGTGAGGATTAAGTTCGATGGCCTGACTCTAAGGCCACTACTGCTGCAAATCCTTTTAAAGGTATTGTGTGAAATGATTGATACAGCGGACCCAGTGTCCAGCTCCATCGATAAGGGGACCCCTTGTAGCTTCACATCAACACAAAGCTTCTTCTTAAGAGGCTTGTGTGTCCCTGTCCGCAAATTGCTTCTGTGCGATGTGCAGAAACCCACCCTGTGTTGGCTGGGGACTCTGGTACCTTTCTGAAGGAATTCTTCCTGAGATTGCACCTGCTGGCGACCCAAACAGACAATGGCAATGTGGCCTTGCCTACCACATGCCCAATAAATGGCAGAGCGGAACCAGCAGTCTGAGCGCTTGTGGCGTCCTCCGCATCCGAGACACTGAAGGGCTGCCGGGGTCTTGACTGGCTTCTTTCGCGGCCTTTGTATGGCAGGCTGGTGAAGTCTGTCCACCTCTTCTTCTGGATCTGGGTCCTGTACTTCTTGAGCGACCTCTTGATGGATGGACGCGACTGCTGTAGCGCTTCTGGCGAGTCGCAAGGCCTTCACAGCGCAGCCTGCTGCTTCTTCAGCTGCAACTTCACGTAAGACATCTTGGAATGTGACTTCAGCTTTAGCAAAGATTTTTTGTTGCAGCTCTCTACTTCTAAGGCTGCAGACAAAACGGTCTCGTAAACGTTCTTCCAGGTCCTTGAACTCACAAGGCCTGGCAGCTTGTCTCAAGGCAGCGATGAATTCTGCAGCAGACTCACCAGGCTTCTAGTCCCTCTGCTCAAAAGCGTGCCTCCACGCAATTCGAATGAAAATGGTCCTTCAGCATATTCTTCAAGTCTGTGTACGTTACAGAGTTTGCCAAGCCCACCTCCAGCATTTGTGTACTGGCAGGTGAGTGCAGATCTGGGCACCAACTTCCCGGCTTCCAGCTCGTTTTGTAGAGGCTAGGTTCTTTGAGTTGTCTTCTTCTTTGCAGCGATCCCACCTTCGTTGCCACTTCGTCGTATTGGGGTTTGCGGCATTGAAGCGACACACAAGTTGTTAACCAAGTTCTTTCTTTATTCGTACCACTCAGCAACCAAACAGGCGCACAGGCCTTTTATAGTCTGCCAAAGCCATCCAACCACAAACACCCTTTTTCGCACGTTGCGCATGCGCGCAAGACCGGCGCCAACCAGTTTGGTCCCGGGCAGCTTTTAGGTTGCCCGGGACGATTTGCAACATTTCTGGGCCTGCTGAATTGCCTCAGCAGGCCCAGGACATAACAGATGCCACTTTCAGAAGTCCGTTCTGGTCCTCGAAGGCCCAGGCCCAGAACTGACTTCTGGAAGCAGCATTCATGCAGAGAACTGGTTTTTCAGGTATTTTAATCCCACTATTGTTTACTTCTACTTATCTCCTCCACCTTTTGGATGACAAAGTTGTCAGCTAGGTTGGCAATTGATCTCCCAATTGCTGCAGAGTTTGTCTCCCATTGATATCTGAATAGTTGAAGTCTCTTACTGTGATATGCTTCCTATATACATTTGTTAACTGGTTGGCAAAGAGTTCATCTATTTTTTCTGATTGGTTGGTTGGCCTGTAAGATACACCTATGGCACAGGTTGGCAACCTGCGGCTCCGGAGCCGCATGCGGCTCTTTGAGCCTTCCCCTGTGGCTCCCAGCCTCCTCTGCCTTTGCAGAGAGAGACAGAGAGAGGCAATTGCACTTCCCTGCTTCTCTCTCTCTCTCTCTCTCTCTCTCTCTCTCTCTCTCTCTCTCTCTCTCTCTGTGTGTGTGTGTGTTTTGTGTGTGTGTGTGTGTGTGTGTGTGTATGTGTAAAAGAGAGTGTACTCACAGTGTTCTCTGAGGAGCTGAAAAGCCTTCTGGGCGGAGCTCCTCCCTTTGCTGCGTCTCTGAAGGAAGCAGGAAGGGCAGGAGAGAGCTAGCTAGCCCAGCTAGGCTGACTCAGGAATTCTGGGAGTTGAAGTCCATGAGTCATAAAAGAGATGAGGTTGCTTACCCCTGAGCTTGTTGGACAACAGCTTGAAGCTTGCCAGGTGAGCAGCAGATAGGAGGGGGGGAGAAAGAGAGGGAGAGAAAGAGAGAGAGAGAGGGGGAGAGAGAGAGAGAGAGAGAGAGAGAGAGAAAGAGAGTGGGGGAAGAGGAGTGGCAGACCAAGGGCAGATAGAGAGGGAGGGAGAGAGAGACCCTTTTGACATCAAAAATGAAGATAACACTGCATATATCCTTTTTTTACCTGTGTGTGTATGTAATTTTATTCTCTTAAAGCATTCTCTTGGTGATCATTGTTTTAATAGTATGGATATTCCCAAGAGTCATATTTTTACTTTTATTTTTCATGTGTATATGTGTGTGTGTGTGTGTATATATATATATACACACATATACACATACACATACACACATACATACACATACACACACCTATAATAAAGGTAAAAAAGGATATATGCAGTGTTATCTTCATTTTAGATATCAAAAGGGTTTTGCGGCTCCCAGTGTTTTGTTTTTGGTGGGAAACGGGTCCAAGTGGCTCTTTGAGTGTTTTGGGTTGCCTACCCCTGACCTATGGTAATGTCACTTTTTCCCCTTTTATATTGACTCATATACATTCTGGAGGGATTTTATCTTTGATCATGTGCATTTCTGTAGATATGTAGTGTTCTCTTACATATAGTGCAACTCCCCTTCCTCTTTTTGTAGATCTGTTTCTTTTGAACAATTTGTATCCATCCATCAGTACATTCCAGTCATGGGTTTTGTCCCACCAGGTTTCTGTAATGCCAACTATGTCATACCTGCCCTTGTGTACTATTGCTTCTAATTTACCCTGTTTGTTCCCCAAGCTTTGAGCATTTGTATATAAGCATGTAAGACTTTTATGCCTGTCTGTGGATATGTTTTCTGCATCACCTAATTGTTGTTTGAATTTTTCTTTTTTCTCATCACTCCCTACCTCATTGTTTGATTTGTTTTCTTGGGATTTATGACCGGTTTTGTGTTCTAGAGATTCTAAAGATTGGTCATCCTTCCCCCTCAATTTTAGTTTAAAGCCCTTCTGATGAGTTGGGCCAGTCTTTTTCCAAGTAGATTTTTCCCTGTTTTTGTGAGGTGCAGCCCATCCCTTGCCAAGAGTCCTTCATGTAGGAAATGCAGTCCATGGTCCAGGAAACCACATTTTTCTTGGCGACATCAACTCTTTAGCCAGTGGTTTATTTCTAGAATTTTTTTTCCCTCAATGGGTGTTGGCCTTTCACTGGGAGTATTGATGAGAACATTACTTGTGCTCCTAGCTTCGTAACTGCCATGGTTCTGATAGATGTGACCAGAAGAAATAAGAACTCTGAGGCATTTGTTTTCCTCAAAGAACAATTTTAATGGCTACATAATATCAGCATGAACATAGGTGAAATCAAAACTAGAAGTCCCCCCAAAAAGGTTACAAAGTAAAAATAAACTATTCACCCATTAAATATGTAATAAATCACATTCCCCAATTAACACCTTTGGCAGGCTTTCTAATGGTAATTCTAGCCTGCTAAACACTTGAGCAATTTTACCTTGTTTCCTGTGACAGTTATTGTTTTGACTGAACTGGAAGAATGCATTTTCCCTCCCCCCATAGCTGTGGCAAGCCGAAAAAACAGAAGAAAGATGGCTGTAACCAAAAGTAGTTTTGTAGGTTTGACAGTAATTTTATTGCCTAGTTGCTTAATAATCTCTCAATATTGTACTCTGATTCTTTGATGTGTCATTCGTTCCAATGTGAAGGAGGAGGAAAAGGTAGTAATCTGTGGGCCTAATTATTTTGGTTAAGTTCTCAGCCACATTTTTGATTGTTGCTCTAGGGAGATAATGTACCTCCCTGGATTCTATGTCCAGTCTGCAGATGGCTGATTCTGTTCCTTTGAGGGGATGCAGTCTGGAGTGCTTTTCTGTTTGATTCTGGTGTATTTGTTGATGTGACTTTTTAAGGGATATTTGGTGATGTTTCTTTGCTAGGTGTCTGTATATTTTCTTTGGGGGGAGGTTGTGGGTCTGCATATTTTCATCTGGGGAGAAATTGATTGCTCGGTTTTAATGGGGCTGCTTCTGGTTGGGTTAAAGTTGGCAGTAGGGGTTTATTAGATCTATGCTGCTTCTTTCTTTGATTATTGTGTTTCCTTTTATGAGTGACATACCTCCATTTGTCTTTCTCACGGGTTTATAAGTAGGGTCAAATCCTCTGGGAATTATTTGTTCTTTATTTGGCTCGATTTGGCTATAGCTTTCTTGTGTAGGTTGGAGTTTGGCTGGAGTTGACTAAGTCCCTTACTTTTTCCTCTAATAATTCACATAGTTTACATTAAATGTATGTGTAATTTGAGTGTTCTTTGGGCATAACACATATATGGAACATGTATTGCATACCACAAAAGTATCAATCACCTGTTCCATGAGTTTGTTGTTTGAAAATCCCTCTTTTTTGGTTGGTGGATGTGCTTTGCTGTTAGCCTTCTGTTCTAGGTAATTATGCCTATCCTTTTTTCTGCCTGTTTGTGCTTGTTTTTCTTCCTTGTTATTTATTTAATCTTCTTACTATTATGTTAGTTTTATTTATCCTTTTCTTTCCTCTATTTTTTTAAAGTTTTTGAGCTCCAATTCCTCCCTACTTTATTATTTAAGATTTGCCTTGTTAAGATTTGCCTCTTTATTAGTCCTATTCTTCCTTGATTTCTAATGCTCCAGTCTTGTCCTTATTATTTGCCTTTTATTTTTTATTTTCTGTCCTGTATTTATTTTTTTTCTTTACTGGGGTCTTCCCTCCCTTCCTATTGGGATCTCAAATTTAATTGTTGCCTTCACTTCCGTTGTTCACTGCTCTGGCCTATTGTCATTTTCTCTGCCAGCTCCATTCTGTCTTTCGGTGCTCTGGCCTTTTCGGCCTCATCTCTGCTCTGGTCAGGCCTGCTGTTCAGCTTTCCGGACAGCTCACCTCTGCTATCTGGTCTGGTCTGCTCAGCCGGCCACTCAGTTTTGGAGATCAGAGCTCTCTAACTCGATGCACCTCTGTTGCTGCTGCTGTGCTGCCCATCTTGTCTGCTGTTCAGCCGCGAGTTTGCTGCTCTCAGTTGCCTCTTTTCCAGCATTGGGCTGCGTAGTTGGGCTCCTTAGCTGGATCTGTCATTCTCTGTTGCTGTCTGCCTCTGACTCCACGTGCAGTCATTCATTCACTGTGCTGCTGTTTTGCTGGTGTTTTTGTCCTTACCCCAATTTCTTCTTTTCCTTTATCCTTTTTATCTTCCTTATCTAACTTTCTGCTCCTTTTTCTTCCCTTTCCCCCCTCTCCTTGTACCTTCCTATTTAGTTTAGTAACTTCTCTCCCCATGATCTGATACTGCTTCCTATGCTGCTACCATCTTGACTCATATTTAGTGGTGTGAAGAATTATAAGCAGTGTGACAGTAAAATTTGATTGACCCTGTTATGTCCCGAGCCTTGCAAACGGGCTCGGGGCGTTTGCAGGCAGTCCCGGGCAGGTGCAAGCTGCCCGGGACCAGATAGGCTGTCGCCAGCGCCTGTGCGCATGTGCGGGTGCTGGCACGGGAAAAGTAACACATTGACCCGGGAATTGCCTATATAAGAGGCTGGGAGCTTTTGGGTGTTGCTGAAGCCTTCATCTGTAACCTGAACACAGAATAAAAGAAAACCTGAGAACTACAACTGCTTCTCGTGTCTTGCCTTTCGCGAAGGACTCAACACTGGCGACGAAGGTGGGATGCCTTGCACCGACGGAAAAGAAAAAAAAGGTGAAGCTACAAGGGGTTCCATTAACTATGGAACTAGACACAGGGTCTGCACATTCAATCATCTCCTTACATACATTTAGGAAGATTTGTTCCGGCAGTGGAACTCAGGCCAAGTTAAGGCCTTCTGACATTGTGCTAACAGACTTTCAGAATTCGAGAGTGTGTGTTAAGGGGGAGGCCACCCTTAACGTTCAGTAGAAGAATTTTGAAGGTCCACTAGACCTATTAGTAGTAGGGGGTGAATGGACGAGTCTCATAGGACTCGAGTGGTTTGAGGCCTTGGGGATACATGTCACGGGGCTCAACAGCTTACAAACACTCGATCTGCAGGAAGTCTGCAAAGAATTCGCAGATGTCTTCAGCCCCCAGCTGGGCACATTCAAAGGACCCCCCATGTCCTTAAAACTAGACCCCACTGTCACTCCTATTAGAATTAAAGCAAGAAGGGTCCCTTTTGCTTTAAAGAGTAAAATTGACACTGAGTTGGACAAACTGATCCAACAAGGAATTCTAGAACCTGTTGACTCCAGTCCTTGGGAGACCCCCATTGTCACGCCTCTAAAGGCAAATGGGGACATTCGCATTTGTGCCGATTACAAATGCACTCTGAATAAGGCATTACAGCAACATGCCTATCCTGTTCCTGTGGTCAGTCATATCCTGGCCTCTCTCAAGGGAGGGCGTGTTTTTGCAAAGCTTGACCTAGCTCAAGCGTATCAACAGCTGCCTGTTGATGATGATGATGCTATAGCTCAGACTATTGTGACCCACAGAGGAGCCTTTAAGGTAAAAAGGCTACAGTTTGGAGTGAATGTCGCTCCTGGGATTTTCCAAAGCGTAATGGAAAACATACTACGAGGTATACCGGGGGTTTGCCCCTACTTTGATGATGTCTTAATTGCAGGAGACTCCACACACATTCTAGCTGAATGGCTAAGGGCTGTTTTATTAAGATTCAGGAAGACAGGCCTCAAGCTTAAGAAGGACAAATGCAAAATAGGGGTGCCTTCTACTGAATTTTTGGGGTTCAAAATTGATGCTGCTGGGATTCACCCTGCTGAATCCAAACTAACTGCCATTTTAGAAGCACCTAGGCCAAAGTCTAAGGTTGAACTTCAGGCCTTCCTGGGCCTCCTGAATTTCTACAATTCTTTTCTTCCACATAAAGCTAATGTAGCTGAGCCTCTTCATAGGCTATTAGACAAACAAGCAGTGTGGCAGTGGTCACAAACACATGAGAATAGTTTCAATGAGGTCAAGGCCTTGCTCACTTCTAACAGTGTACTTGCACACTTCAATGAGTCCCTTCCTGCATGCATCACTTGTGATGCTTCCCCTTACGGGGTCAGAGCTGTCCTGAGCCACCTCAGGTCTGATGGAACTCAGGTTCCTGTTGCATATTACTCCAGAACATTGTCTTCTGCTGAGCGCAACTACGCTCAGATAGACAGGGAGGCTTTAGCTGTTGTTGCTGGAATTAAAAAATTCCATGATTTTTTATATGGCAGGCATTTCACGGTCTTCACTGACCATAAGCCTCTGCTGGGACTGTTTACCACATGTAAGCAAACTCCCCAAATCATTTCACCTAGAATGCTCAGGTGGTCTATTTTTTTGTCTGCATATAATTTTTCCTTATTTCACAAGCCTGGGAAAGAGATGGGCCATGCTGATGGCCTCAGTAGATTGCCCCTGCCAGTAATAGAAGCTGACCCTGCGCCAGCTGTTAACATTCTATCCATCCAAGCCTTGCCAGAGTCCCCTCTGAACGCCAAGGATGTAGCCGCTGAATCGGGCACAGATCACACACTTTCACGTGTCCTTTCTTGGGTTTTGTCTGGATGGCCTGAGCACTGTCCTAGTCCTGAGTTTCAGAGTTTCTGGTCTAAAAGGAAGGAGTTGTCCACCTCTCAGGGTTGTCTGCTTTGGGGAAACAGAGTTGTCATTCCCACCTCAATGAGGACTAGGATCTTAGGTTCCCTCCACGAGGGTCATCCTGGCATTGTTCGAATGAAGGCCCTTGCGCGCAGCCACTTGTGGTGGCCTGGTTTAGACAAGGACATTGAGGCTAAGGTGCATGCATGCCACCTGTGCCAACGCTCTCGCCCAGAGATGCCCCAAGCTCCTGTGCATAGATGGGAGGAAACACAGTCCCCATGGTCTAGGGTGCACATTGACTACGCTGGGCCCTTTCAGGGCCAATTCTTCTTGGTCCTCGTTGACAGCCATTCAAAATGGCTTGAGGTTGTACCTGTCTCATCCACCACCACTGCAAAGACTATTCAGGTACTGAGGGGGATTTTTGCTGCACACGGGCTCCCAGATGTCATTGTGTCTGACAACGGCCCTCAATTTACTTCCTCCGAATTCCAAGCTTTCTTGCAGGCCAACATGATTCGTCATGCCACTTCTGCACCCTTCCACCCGTCCACCAATGGTATGGCTGAACGCATGGTTCGCATCACCAAGGACGCCTTGAAGAAACTCACCTATGGGGACTGGCATCACAGGTTGGCTGACTTTCTCCTTTCTTATCGCACCACACCGTCCACTTCTACAGGGAGAAGCCCAGCTGAACTTCGCTGGGGGCGCAAACTGACTACGAAGCTTGACCGGTTGCATCCGGACAGACTACCTTTATCTACCTCACACCCTAGGGCACCTAGACAACTACTTGTGGGTGCCCCGGTTTGGACTCGCAATTACGGGCCTGGTCATACATGGGTCCCCGCTTCTATTTCCAGGGTCACAGGTCCTCTATCCTACGAGGTAGCCCTGGACAACGGTCGTGTCCTGCACCGGCACATCAACCAACTCCGCCCTAGGCGGGATCTTCCAGATGAGACTCCTGGGTCTTTTCCAGGGGCGGATGGGGACCCTTTAGAGCAAAGGGAGGAGCACGAGCTGCTGCCCACCTCCAATGATGGAGCCACAAACAGCCCATTCCAAGATTCCGCGAGTGCCCCAAACAGGAATTCTAAGAGCCTATCCAACTACCAGGCATTCACGCCTACTCCAGCCAGGGAGTCACCCCGGGGGTACAATCACTATTCACCTGCACAGCACAGTACTCCAGTCAGGGAGGATACCCGGGAGCATCCCAATAAATCATACCCCGCAAGAGAGCTGGCACATAATCCCCAGAGTTGGCCTGACCTTACCCCAAGTCCTACAGGGGGTCAAACATACAGGGAGGTGGTTGAGGAACCAAGTCCCGACCGCAACACCTCTAGCCCAAATCAGGGAGTAACTGAGTTTTGGGAAGGTACAGAAACCCACACGAGCCCGGACACAGAACGGGGTTTAGGGAATGGACAGCCTCCTGACAGGTCTTGGACGGACCTAGGAGGTTCTACAGAGACGCCCAGCAGTGGCTATCACTTCAAGGGGCCTGAGGGCCTACAGCTAGGCAGGTCAACCAGGTCACAAAGTGACAGAAGCCCTGGCCTGACGAGCCCGGTGGGCGAGCAAGCAGGCCAGGCATTGGGGCACAGTCCTTGGAAGGCACCAAGGCAAGATAAGGAGAACAGGCTCACGTCTCCCTTCAGTCAGGGAACACCTGTCAGAAACCCAGAGCTGAGAAGGTCACAGAGAGCAAGGAAATCTCCTAAGTACTTAGAGGATTACATAACATTGCTGGCTAAACAAAAGCCAGTAAACAGTAGGAGCACTGGGGAGTAGAACACTTCATCAACAAATAATTGGATGTTGGTAGTAGTCTTAGCCCGGGGGAAAGGGGTGTTATGTCCCGAGCCTTGCAAACGGGCTCGGGGTGTTTGCAGGCAGTCCCGGGCAGGTGCAAGCTGCCCGGGACCAGACAGGCTGTCGCCAGCGCCTGTGCGCATGCGCGGATGCTGGCGCGGGAAAAGTAACACATTGACCCGGGAATTGCCTATATAAGAGGCTTGGAGCTTTTGGGCGTTGCTGAAGCCTTCATCTGTAACCTGAACACAGAATAAAAGAAAACCTGAGAACTACAACTGCTTCTTGTGTCTTGCCTTTCGCGAAGGACTCAACAGACCCCATTTTTTAATATTATTTTCAATAGTCCAAAGGTGCTTTTTGAACAGTCAACTAGAACTTCCTTTGTTTTTGCTTGAAGACATTTCGCTTTTCATCTGAAATTCCCTGCTTAGGTAAAAAGCAGATGCTGTGCATTCTGGATTTGAATGAGCATGCTACTTAAAATGCAAACTGCTGAAGTGGACATGATGATTACTCATATGACTCCAGATAGAACTTGTTCTCATTTGAATCTATTATGCAGAATTTTTCAGTGGGGTAATTTGATGAGGATTATAGTAGGTAAGAAATCCAATAGAAATTACCCTCATTGACTTTTAAAAGCATTTGTACTTAACGTAATTCAATTAGTGCAAAAAAACACTCTGGTGGTAGTGCTTGAGACCAATCTGTTAATGTGAATTTAAAGATTTTTCAAATAGATCTTTGAATCAATGTTTGTTTCTTTTTCTTCATTCTCTATCTCATTAAAAGCAGCTACTGTAAATCACTGTGATATTATTTGAATTTTTTTAGAATGGCAAAAGGAATTGTCTTTCTTTCCATTTAGAATATGATTTTCTCTTGATCTGAATTTTTTCTAATGTTTTTGTTAAAGAAATTTGCTAAAAGTATATTTTTCTTATCTTAAAAAATAATTTAGGCTTTTTGTTTCTCTTAGGATTTCTTGTTACAGATATTTACTGTTTTTCGAATATTAATACAGCCAGAAATGTTTCCAAAAGATTGGACAGTGATGCGTTTAGTTGCTAACAAGTAAGATTTCTTAAATACAAACATAATCATAATATGGGTCTATCTTTATTGAGATTGTGTGCTTATTATTTTCTATTTACAAAATGCCAACAAATTTCATTTCCTTATAATACAGCCAAGGAACCTTACAGCTTTTTCTAACCTTATGATCTTATTTGAATATAACTATTTTATTGTCTGTTTGTTTGTCTATCTATCATCTATTGTGTTTATAATTGATAGTTAATGAGACTACCAATGAGACCTCTATTTTATTCCAGTTAAACTTTAAATATTTCCCATCCTCTAGTGAATAACAAAAGATGTGCATTAAACTGAAAGTGTTTTTAAGATCAGCATAAACCATCCTATCAATAAATTTCAAGTTGGCAGCATTCTCATAAGACAAAACTTTGAATATTGTGTATTTAGACAGAATAAAATGCCTGTCTGTTCCCCAGGGTCATCAACAAACTAGATTCTTTTTTTAACACTGTTGACTAACTATTCTTTGACAATATAACACAACAAACAAACAAATAGTATGATTGCAAAAAAAAAGCACTCAAGATAACAGAGGTGCAATCTAGATGACATCCAAACTGAAACCAAGATCTTGTTATAATTTGAAATGAATCTGAGATGGGGTGGGGAGATGCCTAGACAGCTTCAGCTATTCATTTTTTCAGCAAAATCGTCCAACTTCATTGAGTCAAATTATTTTAAATGTCTACTGTTTTTCCCCATTAGCAATAAGCTATGACCAATTCCTGCTGCTATTTTGTTAAGGCCTGGGGCAAGCAGTGCGGCATTGTTCTAATCAGCAACAATAACAAAATAATATTGCAATGCAAGTTACAAACAATGCTTTCTGAATGAAATGATCAACCTTTGGAATTGTAGCAAAAATGGCTGCTTTAATTCTGACTGGAAACAAAACTCTGAGAACAGATATTGTACAAATGTTTGGGTTTTATAATACTGTACAATAAGTGAACGTAAAAATGTTCTGCATGCCACCATTGAATAATACTCATCATGCTTTCATGCTGATTAGATGTTAGTTCAATTATATTATACCACTGCAATTAATTGTCTTTCCAATGTGTTAGCAAAGTATATTTATTAGGACTTCCTGGGTCTACTTTTCCCTGATCCCTACCCCATCTCCACAAATCCTATGGTATTTTGATCATATAGTGTATTTGCAGAATAATCCAGTTCAGGGAGCAAGACAGAGTTAATATTTGGGTAAGCACAAGAAAAATTCTTTGCAAAAAGCTCTGTGATTTTGAACAAAAGGGATGGTTCTGCATTAGAGAGAGCACAAGTGTTTAAATTTAAATTTCATGCCAAAGAGAAAAAAAAAAACAGTTGGGACAAACAAACCTAGCAATACACACTACTAATTAGTGTGTTAACTAATTCTATTCCATTGTTCTCCCTAATACATTTTGTGAGTTTAAGAAATATATTGAGAATATTTCATAATTTTACAGAGTGAGGTTCAAAGTATGTATTATAAAACTTATAGACTCCTATTTCAGACCATTTTAAATATTTATATTTGTGTAGCTTGCACTCTGTAAACAGTTTCTTGTATTAATAAAAAAAATCAGAACAAAGATATAAAACAATATGTATATTGGTATGTGAACAATTAAATATATAATCCATCTTGTGTTTTTCTACTAGTGTTATTATTACAACAGTGTTATATCTTTCTGATGCCCTTTGCAAAAACTTCTTAAATGAAAATTTTGATTATAAGGTAAGCTGGCAGTTGGTTTGCATTATTTTATGCATGTTTTTATTTAAAGCATTTGTATAGCCTCCCATCTTAAATCAAATTCTAGATGGCTTACAATCAATTATGAAGCTCTTTCTTGTCAAATGCTTTTTAAAATTGTTTCTCCAGTTTAATCATCTTACCCCAGTTTATGTGTCAGCAGTAGCAGCTATTCTACACCACAGATGAGAAAATATCTCAATATATGTAACATTTAATTAAAATGGGCTTTGCATTTAATATTTATAATAATAATAAAGTTGGAAGGTACTTTGGAGGTCATCTAGTCTAACCCCCTGCTCAGGCAGGAAACCCTGTACCATTTTGGACAAATGGCTGTCCAGTCTTTTCTTAAAAACTTCCAGTGTTGGAGCATTCACCGCTTCTGGAGGCAGGTTGTTCCACTGGTTAATTGTTCTAACTGTTAGGAAATTTCTCCTTAGTTCTAGGTTGCTTCTCTCCTTGATTAGTTTCCATCTGTTGCTTCTTGTCCTGCCTTCAGGCGCTTTGAAAAATAGCTTGACTCCCTCTTCTTTGTGGCAGCCCCTGAGATATTGGAACACTGCTATCATGTCTCCCCTCGTCCTTCTCTTCATTAAACCAGACATATCCAATTCCAGCAACCGTTCCTTATATGCTTTTAGCCTCCAGTCCCCTAATCATCTTTGTTGCTCTTCTCTGTACTCTTTCTAAAGTCTCAACATCTTTTTTACATCGCGGTGACCAAAACTGGATGCAATATTCCAAGTGTGGCCTTACCAAGGCATTGTAAAGTGGTATTAACACTTCACGTGATCTTGATTCTATCCCTCTGTTAATGCAGCCTAGCACTGTGTTGGCCTTTTGGGCAGCTGCAGCACACTGCTGGCTCATATTTAAGTGATTGTCCACTAGGACTCTGAGATCCCTCTCACAGTTACTACTATTGAGCAAGGTACCCCCTATACTATACCTGTACATTTGTTTTTTCTTGCCTAAATGTAGAACCTTGCTTTTTTCACCATTGAATTTCATTTTGTTAGATAGTGCCCAGTGTTCAAGTCTGTCCAGATCCTTATGTATCTTAAGCCTGTCTTCTGGAGTGTTGGCTATTTCTGCCAGTTTGGTGTTGTCTGCAAATTTGATGAGTTCCCCGTCTATCCCCTCATCCAAATCATTGATGAATATGTTGAAGAGCACTGGACCCAGAACAGAGCCCTGGGGCACCCCACTACACACTTTCCTCCATGTAGATGTGGTTTCATTGAGGACCACATGCTGCGTACGGCCAATCAGCTAGCTACGGATCCATCTGATGGTGATGCTGTCTACCCTACATTTTTCTATCTTGTCAAGTAGTAGGTTGTGATCTACTTTATCAAGTGCCTCACTGAAGTCCAAGTAAATTATATCCACAGCGTTCCTCTGATCCACTAATTTTATCAGTTGGTCAAAGAATGTACTAAGATTTGTCTGGCTGATCTGTTTTTGACAAACCCATGTTGGCTTTCAAAAATTTCATATTTGAGTGATGATGACTAAGAATTAATTTTGATTTGGACCTGTACTTTAAAACAGTTCTCCAGACTTGTATGATATAATATTAAGGAGATAGACATCTGGAAAATTCTGGTTGTGGAAAATTTATTATTTATATATTTTAAACATTTATACAATAAAAGTTTATACCAAACTCTGGGGAGCACCCAATTGATTTTATTGAATATTTGTCTTCATAGCATCTAATTCCTTTTAACTGGGAATAATATTGGTCCTAAACTCTGCTTTTATAATAAGATATGGTCTTTATAATATGGTCATATACAATACAGAGAAGAGCAACTAAGATGATCAAAGGCCTGGAGACTAAAACATATGAAAAATGGCTGTAGGAATTGGGTTTGGCTAGTCTAAAGAAAAGAAGAAACAGGGGTGACATAATAGCAGCATTCCAGTATTTGAGCGGCTGCCACAAAGAAGAGGGGGTCAAATTATTCTCTAAAGCACCAGAAGGCAGGACAAGAAACAATGGTTGGAAACTGATCAAAGAGAGAAGCAACCTGGAATTAAGGAAAAAGTTCCTAACAGTGAGGACAATTAATCAGTGGAACAGCTTGCCTTCAGAAATTATGGGCACTCAATCACTGGAGATTTTTAAGAAGAGACTAGACACTTATTTGAAATGGTATAGGTGGCTGGACTAGAAGACCTTCAAGGTCCCTTCCAGTTCTATTCTATTCTATTCTAGTCTAGTCTAGTCTAGTCTAGTCTAGTCTAGTCTAGTCTAGTCTAGTCTAATCTAGTCTATACAACACAACACAATATATTTATAATAATATACTTTAATGTTTATAATAAGAGAGCCAGTTTTCTATAATGGTAAAGGTGCTGGCCTGGAAACCAGGATATTATGAATTATAGTTATGTTTTGGGCATGAAAGCTGGCTGGTTGATCTTGGACTAGTCACTGTCTCTCAATCCAACAGACCAAACAGAGATTTTTTCTGCAGGAAATAGGAGGAGGAGAGTATTAGTATATTCACTGCCTTGAGTTATTAACAGAAAATAATAATGGTGGGATAAAATTCTAACAAATAAATATTCACCAGTCATTTTTAAAACACACTGAGACATATAAACAAATAAAATAACATTTACAAATATAATAAGTGAAAGAAATAAAAAGCAAAAATTAGCAAATTGTAATTCAAGAGGTTTTCAAACACAATAACATTTATTAGAAAAAATCAAAATGACATTGATATAAATTTACATATCAATATATTTTATGACATTTTCAAAATTGAAATCAGTATAAAAATAATCTGATTATTGTATAATCATTGACAGTTATTTATAATATAATTTAATTTATACATGATGAACTTAGATTAGAAATGAAGTTATAAGTTCTGTCTAACTTAGAATCAGAAAAAAGTGAGAAGTTAAAAGTTGAGGGGGGTGGAGCTAGCTTGAATGGACATGGAAGCTGAATTTCTGCCTCCTCCGGACCATCACAGAGAATTGATTAAGAAATATAACACCCGACTTCCGGTTCTGGATCCTGCCATGTGCAGTCGTGTGGAGAGCTCCGTCTCTTCGCCAGCTGCTTTCCCTCTGCCAGCTGGCCCTTAATCGGGTCGAAAAGTTGCCCTGGAGGGGTGACCACCATCGAGGAGGCCCTCGTTGACTGCAGAAGGGCGGCAGCTCTTTCCGCGGTCCAAGCTAGCTCCTTAGGGCCGTCGGAGAAAAGATCAGCCAGTAAAATGGCCGATCACCCAGCTGCGCCAGCTGAAAGTCAGAAGAACAGCTAAGCATGAAGAACCACAGTGGAGAAATCTGGGTGAGACCTTTCCCTCCCTCTCTTAGCCCCAACTATTTTCCTGTAAAAAGCCTCTGAATGACTTCCCTGCCCTAATAGAACGGCATTTGTTTACTTGGGAAAAAAAGCTTTGAACAAGATTATAAAACAGTAAATTTTTATTGGATATTTAATTTTTTGGATATTTTGGGGCCCGGAAAAAAAATCCTTATCAGAAATATTATTGTTATTTTATCTACAATGCTGGAGATATTTGCTTTTTTCTCTCTCTATTTTCCTAATGAGAAAAAAAAATTTAAATCGGAAAAAAAGATTTTATAGCCTACTGAGGACATCTTGTGTGAAAAGTGTTACTGCAATTGTACTTTCTGTTGGTGTTTGAAGATGGATTTGACCTTCAAATGATAATAAAAGGGAAAAGATAAAGGCCTTGAAGCAGCTGTGGGCTGAATTTGCTTACTAGAAATTCTGGAGGTGGATATTTGTTGATTTCTAATAAATATAGCTTCTACTAAAAGATTAAAAGACTATTTTATCATGGAAATGGAGGAATCTTACCCACAGCTTGATTATGAGCTTATATTGGAAAAAATTATGGAAGCTACAGAGTATATGAAATCTTGGAGAAAAATTAAAGATCATTTTGCAGAACCACAAACTGAATTTCAAATTTTAATGGACCAACCTATAGGCCAAGGAACAATAAAGGAGGAACAGACTAGCTTTAAAGAGGCCTATATGCAACAGTGCATACAATTTAAAGAGATGGAGGAAGAAGCTATTGATCAACTGAGCTCTAGAAAAATGCTTGACTTAAAATCTCAAACTGAGACTCTAATTGATCATTCCACAAGTCAACTAATCACTACAGAAGAGGATATTTCACAAGCCTACATACAAATTATGGAGAACTCTGATGATCAAAGAATGACTTTAACTGAAATACTTGCAGTCTTAAAAGCAACAGGAACTGACTTTCAGATGCGATCTATTGAAAGTGGTGATAATCTGGATAATCAACTAGTAACTACAACATGGAATAAAATTGACTATACTATCCAGATGATACTGGAAGAAAGGGAAGAGAACTTAGACCAGATTGATGTGTCAATAAATACCCGTACTCAAATACTGAGATTTGATGGTATAGATGCGGTATTATGGAAACCAGCCTGGCACAAAAAGAAAGCTAGAGTTAAATTTAAAAATGTGATTTAAAATTGTACTTAATGGGCTAAAAAGGCTTTAGAGATCTGGACTGACTTAACAATTAACTGAGTATGTGAAGTTAGCAAGATGATATTTTGTGTAACAATATGCTTGTTTTAGATATGATAATTATTTGGACGAAATTTAAATCTTACCTAATGGGCTGAAATGATTTTTTTTTTTTTGCTTATATAGAAATAGATTGACTGATAGATTATATATTTAAAATAGAGTAGAGTAATATTTTTATTTTAAGTAAGATAAGTATTTTGTAGTGGAAGAAGAAATAAGAGAGATTTGTGATAAGAGAAGAATTGGTACTAATCAATGACTTATTAGACTAAGAATTAGAATATATTTGGAAATATTAGAATGTTACTGTTGGAATATTATGTGTATTGTAGAAGGGATACCCGAAGTGCTAATAATATGTTTATTCAAGATTAAATTGGATTATGGTAACTGTAAATTAGTAAAGCTTAAAAACAGGATTTGGATTTATATAGATGTAATGTAGAAATGGATTAACCTAAATATGTTATACTATTTGAGGGAAATAGAGAGGGAACATTTAATGAATTAATTTGAGTTATGTATATGTGACTTTGTTTTTGGATGATTGATTACCCCATCACCACGGTGTTTCTTGAGCACTCTGATGTAAAAATTAAAAAACTAATAAAACTTGTTTATATATATAAAAAAAGAAATATAACACCCAATTAAGGACTATGAAAATTTAAGAGATTATGAAATGTGAGTTACTTCCCTTGGTTCCCTCCTGAAGTTTGGATTGTATTTGATTTGGTTTTGGACATTGTCCCAGAGAAGCTCTGAATTTGGATGCTTGATTAAAAGATTTGAGAGGCTTTTGAAGGCTGAAGGGGAGAGGAGGGGCCCTATGATTGAAGACTGATAGGAGAAAGAATTTGGAGAGAGTTTAAAGGAATACAGCCGAAAAGATAATAGCTGATTTATAATTGTACAGTGTGTTCAGTGTGAAGGCCTGTTATTCCCTCCTTCCAGTCGAAGTGCTGAGATCTGGAGAAAGTGAAAATATTAACCATCTTGAAGACAGAGATTGATAAGGAGTGTGTAATAAAGATAGTTGCTGTCTTTGGTTTTTTTTATTTCCATCTTGTCGGCTTACACAGAGATAAGTTGATAAGGACAAGACAAAGGGAGGAAGTGACGTGTATGGACTATAGACTGTGTAAAAATTCTTAGAAGGTTAAGAGCTCTTTTTGATAGTTGGATGTCAAAACGCAGCCAAAGTGCAGAAAGTATTTGGCAAAGAGCCAAAGCAGGCCTTAGACCTTCAGATTTACATCTGATTCTAGTGGAAAAAGCCTTAGAAATGGATGTGAGGGAAAAATCGCCTGAGAAGTCACTGACTCAATCAGATAAACTTGATATTCTCTTACAAGAGTTAAGAGAAATGAAGATAAATAAAAAAGAAATGGAGACAAATATAGAGGAGGATTTGAAGCAAATAAAAGATAAAATGGACAAGATGGATGTAAGAGTAATAGATCTGGCAAAACGAAGTCAGGATATGACACAAAATATTACAGAAGTGAAGACTTAGATGGGAGAACATGATAAGATGTTAAAAAGTCATACAACTATGATGCATCAGGTGAAAAAGGATTTGATTGAGATATGTGATTGTCAGCCCCGATCAAATTTATGTATACATGGATATCCGGAGAAAAGTTAAGAAAATGAAGCAAAATTTATTCAAGCAGTATTGGATTGGGCTACGTCGATCCTCCCAGATGTCCCCTTTACAAGATATGATATTGATGCAATACACAGAGTCGTCCCAAAAAGGTTGAGAAGAAAATTGCCGAGAGATATTGTGGTGCAACTCTGGTCATATACAAAAAAAGAGAATTGATGCGCAAATTGCAAAACATGTCTTCTATAATGTTTGGGGGCATCAGATACAAGTTTTTCCGGATTTATGCAATGAGACTTTACAATGGAAGAAAGAGATGCATCAAGTTTGTCAAATATTGAAGAAAAATAATATTAACTACAACTGCGGATATCCATTTTTTCTGAGATTTTCTTACGGTGGAAAGTTTTACAGAGTTGGAACAAAGGAGGAGACGATGGAGAAATTAAGGGAGCACGGAATCATCAATAAAGAAGATCTACAGGAGAACGGGAAGCTGGATGAAGCAACAGGAGTTACAAGTTCATTGTAGAGATAGTATATAAGTATTTGTAATTTTATAATATATGTTTGGTTGTAGAAATTAAGAGTAATGATAGTCAAGGGAGGTGGAGTGGGCGACCAAAGTCGGTGCAGGGATGGCTCCTCTTCTCCCCTCCCCCCCCGGAGGCCCGAAGCGCAGAGAGGAGGAAGATCTGCTGAAGAAAGGAAGGGGGACAACATATATGTTTATGGGTGGGTAAGAGGCTATTTATGTTTTGGGTCAATATGCTTACTTTGTAGTTTTAGTTTTGTAAGATTTATGTTAGAGCACATATGGAGACCAAAGGGAATATGTAATATAAGGAATAGATGGGGAAATCGTTGAAGGTAGCTACATGGAATGTACATGGCCTGGGGGAAAAATATAAACGAACAAGAATTGAAAAATCAATTAACAAAGAGAAAATAGATATTGTATTTTTTAAACATCAAAAGAAAGAAGTGGTGAATGAACTTAGATTATATTGGGATGATGTATATGAGAAGGCATTTGGTACATCAAAAGCAAGAGGGGTAGCAATCATGGTAGCTAAAAGATGTGAATTTAAGATAAAAGCCATAAAAAGGGATGATATGGGAAGATTTCTTATAATTCAAGGCTTTATTTATGGACAAGAGGTCACTTTAGCAAATATATATATATATATATATATATATATATATATATATATATATATATATATATATATACATACATACATATACATATATATATTTCAGTAAAAAAGGAAAGCAATCACCAGGAAGTAAAACACCAAGGTTTTAATAAATAAAATCAAGCTTTCGATGGCTAACATCTGCCATCATCGTCAGGATACAAGCCAGTCAGTGAGGAAACCTGCTTATAAGCATAGCCACACCCAAACTCTACGCATGGACCTTGTAACAGGTCCAAGCCAACTAATCCTTACTTTACTTACAGTCTTCAGTGATTCTTTCTTTTAGCTCTTACTTACATCCACCTAGCTTTCAATGGCTAGCACCTGCCATCATTGTCAGAATACAAACTAGCTAGTGAGGAAACCTGCTTACAAGCATAGCCACGCCTAAACTCTACGCATGGACCTTGTAACAGGTCCAGGCCGACTAATCCTTGCTTCACTTACAGCCTTCAGTGATTCTTTCTTATAGCTCTTACTTACATCCACACAACCACCCACTTCCTCCCTCCCTTTAGTTCCTGAGTCATATAGGCAACGTGTGTTACTCAAAATTAAAGGGTCCTCTGCCATTGAAAGCTAGGTGGATGTAAGTAAGAGCTAAAAGAAAGAATCACTGAAGGCTGTAAGTAAAGTAAGGATTAGTTGGCTTGGACCTGTTACAAGGTCCATGCGTAGAGTTTAGGTGTGGCTATGCTTATAAGCAGGTTTCCTCACTGACTGGCTTGTATCCTGACGATGATGGCAGATGTTAGCCATCGAAAGCTTGATTTTATTTATTAAAACCTTGGTGTTTTACTTCCTGGTGATCGCTTTCCTTTTTTACTGAAATGTATGTACCCAGGAATCGCTATTCTTCAATTTTTAATGTAATTTTTAATATATATATATATATATATATATATATATATATATATATATATATATATATATATATATATATATATATGAAATAAAAAAAGATTATGTGATAATGGCAGGTGATTATAATACGGTTATGGATATAGGAATTGATCAATCTAATCCATCAAAAGCGGAAATAAAGTATAATAATACAGATTTAAGAAAATTTATTAATAGAAATAGATTAAAAGATGTTTGGAGAGAATTACATGGCAATCAAAAGAGTTATACATATTTTTCTAGTAGACATAATTTTTTTTCAAGAATAGATTATATATTTGTAACATCGGAAATATCTAAAAACAAAAGCAGAGATAAAAATAATTAAAATATCAGATCATGCAATGGTAACTATGGAAATGTAAATAGATTGTGATTATAAACAGGCAAGTAGATGGAGAATGGATTCGAGGATTTTTAAAAATAAAGAGATTTTAGAGAAAATGGAAAGAGAATTAAAAGACAATTAAAAGAGAATTAAAGGACTATAAATGAAGAAGGGGGTTAGTAATATAGGTGTAATATGGGATACAATGAAAGCAGTGGTAAGAGGTTTAGGGATAAAATATTCTTATAACATAAAAAAACAAAAAGAGAAATATATAAAAAGGTTGGAGGAGGAAATTAAAGAACTAGAGAGTAAATATATAGAAAGTAGAGAGAATAGGATTATGTTAGAATTACCAGTTAAAAGAAAAGAGTTGCAAAATATTGAGTTAGAACAGGTTCAAAGAAATCTAATTTTATGAAAATAGTAATAAAATAGTAATAATAGTAATAGTAATAAAAATAAAAATTCTAGAATGTTGGCTAGAGCCACACAAGTTAAAAAGGCAAAAAGGCTGATTGGAGTAATAAAGAACAAAAAGGGAGAAAGATGTAACATGATGAGAGAAAAATTGTTGATATTTCAGAAGTTTTTTGAAAAGTTTTATAAGGGAAAGGAAATAAATCTGAATGAAAGTCAGGCATATATAGAAAAGAATTTAAACTGTAAAATTCGAGAATGTGATAAAGAAATAATGGAATCACAAATAGAAGAGGAGGAGATACTGGAAGTTATTAATAAATTGAAAATAGGTAAAGCACCAGGGTTAGATGGACTAGGTGCAGAATATTATAAAAATTTTAAAGGATTATTGGTGCCAAAGATGAGGTTAATGTTTAATAAAATAATGGAAGGGGAAATTATTTCAAGTTCCTGGAAGCAATCTCTGATAGTATTGATAGCAAAACCTAATAAAGATCTTACAAATCCAGGATCATATAGACCAATATCCCTTATTAATCAGGATGCTAAGATTTTTACAGCAATATTGACAAATAGATTGAATACAATTATAGAGAATTATATTAAAAATGACCAGTGTGGATTTATAAGAGGCTGAGAAATGTCAGATGTAGTAAGAAGGGTATTAAATTTAGGCTATTACATAAAGAATCAAAAATTAAAAGCTGGTTTATTAGCATTAGATGTTTTTAAGGCCTTTGATTGTGCGGAATGGCCTACATTGAAAATATTAATAGAGAAATTAGGTTTTGGAAAATTTTTTAGAAAGGTGATAAATCAAATATACTCAGAGAATAAGGCAAGAATAGTCATAAATGATGGTGTTACAGAGACAATAACCTTAAGCTGGGAAACGAGACAGGATTGTCCTTTAACCCCAGTTTTGTTTGTATTATTGATGGAGGTTTTGGCAAATGCAATTGGGAAAGATTCATTGATTGAAGGAATTGGCGTATGTAAGAAAACGAAAATAAATTTATTTGCAGATAATACATTACTAACATTTCAAAATCCCAGAGCTACTATAGAGAGGGTATATTCACATTTGAATGAATTTGGGAAATATAGTAGATTGCAAATAAATTGGGAAAAATCAGAAATGGTGTTATATAACTATAGTAAAGAAGAAATGGATGCATTAAAAGAAAAATATAAATTAAAAATAGTAGATAGTATCAAATATTTAGGTATTGACATCCCCAAAAATATTCAAGAATTAAAGAAGATAAATTATTAGAAGTTAAAGAAAGATATAAAAGATAAAATGGATAAATATGGAAAAGTAAAATTATCATGGTTTGGAAGAATTGCAGCAATAAAAATGAAAGTTTTACCAAAAATTAACTTTTTGTTTTGGATGATCCCAATTAAGTTTTCGGATCAAGAATTAAAGGAAATACAGAGATTGCTGGAGGTGTATTGTAATGGAGGCAAGAGAGCAAGAATAAGTAAAGCTTTATGGTATGAACCATTAAAAAAGGGTGGGCTGGATCTTCTAAATGTCAGAAATTATTGGATAGCTAATTAATTAAGGGTGGTCCCAGATATTATAGCAGATAGAGATTTATTATGGAGCGATATAGAATTGAAGGAATTAAGGGAAATAGGCGATCCTGTAGAAACATATTGGTTTAAAAAAATATTTAAAAAATTGTTAAGATAATTCAAAATCCCTTTTTTAAAAACCTGATAGAATTATGGGATAAATGGAGATATCGGTTAATGCCAGGAATTTCTCCTTTAATACTGGTAGTAGAAATGGAAAAATTCCCTAAGATTGAACTGAAAGATTGGATTAGTAAATTAAAAAAAAAATCAGATATATAAATGGGACTGGAAGAACAAGATAAAGAATATAATAGAATTAAAGAATGTTTTATCAAATACTAAGTTAAATTGGTTGAATTTAATACAATTAGAGAAATGGATAAAAATGGAAGAAAAATTCGAGGAGAAAGATAGACAGTTAACAAAATTTGAAATGATTATAAAAGAAAGTGAGGAAAATGAAGAATATATAGGTAAAGGAAGAATTGGGAAAATATACAGAATATTAACTGAACTAGAAGATCAGGCAAAAGGTTTAAAATTAATCTGGGAAACAGATTTAGGAGAAATAAACGATAAAGATTGGAAAAATATTTGGAACAGAAGAGTATATAAGAATATTTCAGTTAGAGTTAAGGAAAATGGATATAAAGTGATATGGAGGTGGTTCCTAACACCACACAAATTATATCAAATAGATGTTAAATATATAAATATTTGCTGGTGATGCGAGAAAGAGAGTGGAACATATAAACATGTGGTGGGATTGTGATAGTGCATAAAAGAAATGGGACATAGTGTTTAGGGAAATTAGATAACTTTTGAAGGTAAATGTAGATATGTCACCGAGGATCGCATTACTGTTACTGGTGGAAAAACAAGATATAAATGAAGCAAAAAAGGAATTGATTGTAAATTTGATAATGGCAGCTAAATTAGTGATGGTTAAATATTGGAGACAGAATTGGGATATTCAAAGAAATGAGTGGTATAATGAGATATGGAATATGGCAATAAATAATAAATTAATAGAAATTAAATTTAAAAAGGGATGATTAAAGTAACTAATTATAATGAAATATGGGATGATTTTATAAAAACAGTCTTAGTGGAAGGCAAAGGGGATAAATCTGCTCAAGAATACATGCTGTTTTGGAGGGGATAAAGGCACAATTGAAATATATTGTATATTGTTAGTTGTTATATGAGAAGAAATATAGGTAATAAACATTGTCTCCAGGGATGTGGGTGCACTGTAGTATTTGTATTTTTATACTGTTTTTATATAGATGTATATGTTATGTTTGTATTATTTGTATTTGAATAAAATAAAATTTTAAAAAAAGAAGTTAAAAGTTAAATGCTATAACCTTGAAGAAATTCAAATTTGGATACAAGACAAAACTATTATATGTAATGTAATGTGATGTAATTCAATGCAACACAGTGCAATGCAATACAACACAACACAACACAATACATACAATGCAATAATATTTTCCAGAATTAGTGGGCCTTAGAACATTGATACCAAATGTGAAAGAATGATCCAACCTAGTTTTTCAGTTTTAACAAATTTTAGAAAATGAATTATCTATTTTGGCAATCGTTACTAGAGTAATACACCAAGTAAAATATCTTGTACTAGTTTTCTCTGAATGTAAATGTAAATCTGGTGTTTTTTCTTTCATTGATATTCTCATTATTGCATTACTGCTTTTCAGTTGTTCTGTTCAAATATTTATTTTGACTTATCTATAAGTTGGTTAAATATGATTCATTAAGTGAGTAAGTTAAAAACTGCTACTCCTTTGATCATGCAGTTCTTAACTTACTAACCTTTTGGGAAGCACCCAGCCTGGCACAGAGGAGGGATCAAGTCTAGAGTTAGCTTGTGGTCACTGAACAACTGCAAAAGGGCTAGGATTGACATCCCCTCCCCCTTTAGTTCCTTAGAGCCTTATCTAGGAGTCGGCTGTTCCCCAGGAGTTGGAAGTCAGACTGGGGAAATTTCAGAATTATAGGCAAAACATAAAAAAGTAGTTAGATCAAATTCTGCATGTGAGGGACTGGTGGTTTGCTCCTGACATCACTTGATGAATCATATTTAACCAACATAGATAAGTCAAAATAAATATTTGAATTTTGTGTGGTAGGTTTTTTTGAATTCTGTTTGATTTCATCTTTCAACTTATAAATGATCTTGGGCATGTAAGGTAAATATCTGTTATCTAGCTACACTAATAGTATCTTTCAAAGAAACACAATGATTAAATTATTGTCTATTTGCAGATTTGGGATTCCTATTTTTACCTTGCTGTCATATTTATAAATCAGTTGTGTC
Source organism: Crotalus tigris (assembly GCF_016545835.1). NCBI lineage: Eukaryota > Metazoa > Chordata > Lepidosauria > Squamata > Viperidae > Crotalus > Crotalus tigris. Next base: position 315,988 of record NW_024097814.1, read on the forward strand.
TACAGTTAGAAATGTTCACACTTTCTAAGAAGAAAAAAGTACTAGAAAAGTAAGTATAATTGTTGGCTTTTTAAAAAAAATAGAGAAAATCTTTGTAGTATTTATCTTTTCTGTGCAAAATTTTATTAAGATTGAAAGTTGTCAAACTATGTGATATTTGCTGTTGATTATTACTGAGAGACAGAATGTTGTTTTTCAAGGCAGAATTGTTTGAAGTACGTTTGATTTCTTAAGTATGTTTTAATGGGCTGTACCTGACAACATGCACAGTGCTCTTGAATAAATCTTATCTAGTTTACAGTATGTTGATTATATGCCATAATCATACCAATGATTATAGCTCACTGAAATCAATGAAGATAACTTGTAGGAAAATATCAGTTCAAACCCTAAGAAGAATGCACTTGTTAGAAATGATGATGTATGTAATTAAATCTTTGTTTTGTTTGCATCAATGATTCCCACAGTTATAGACAAAAGATGTTTATAACTGATACCATTTTGACTCTTTACATATAACAAGCAACATCAAACCATCTGTAATAATATCGGCAGCTGTCTCCCACAAATGCTTGTCTATTACTGGATGCAGGCACAGTGTTTGAATAGTTTCAGAAATGTTCTTTCTATGATGTGTTGTGGTTTTCTAGCTGCTTTTCATATCCTGTTTTAATAAGTATTTTATGAAAACTTCTGTTGGATTTTTTTCTCTTTAATAACTGCTGCAAACATACAAAAAGTATGTTTCATGATAGAGTGAGATTATTAATTATCTAATCTGATTTTTTAAAAATCTAACAGATATGGTGATATGCGGGTGACAATGGGATGTGAAATCTTCAGCATGTGGCAAAATATAGGTAAGATTAATTATGTGGCTTAAGTTTTAAATTTGCATAAATGTTTTTTATAACAAGTTTTATTAATTTTTCAATTTTACATCCAAATATTTAGGAAGCAGCATGGTGATTGGGTAATCAATAGTCCAGTAATGAAATCTTTCGTACATGGCTTCCGGTTCACGGTGCCTCTAGCTGTACGAAGAGACTTGTCTCCTCGTCGGCTAGCTTCCCTCTACCAGTAGACCTTTATGTGGTTCGAAAGTCACCCTGGAGGGTGTGACTTCTGTTGAGGAGGCTTTGCTCGTCTGCTGAGGAGCGGCGGCTCCTCCAGCTGTCTGAGCTATCTCTGAGGGCCGACGGAGAAGAAGATCAGCCAGTAAAATGGCTGATCACCCTGCCACTTCAAACTGCAAGTCAAAGAACATCTAAGCTGTAAGAAACCCCATGGTGAATCCGGGTGAGACTTTTCCTTGCTACTCTCTCTACTCTATCTTGTTTTTTGTGCCTGTAAGAGCCTTGTTGGAATTATTTCCATGGCTTGAAAAAGCAGCTTCTGCATGTTTGGGAAGAAAGGCGTTGTATAAACATAGAACAAAATTTTAAAGACTATATTTTATTTCCATATTTTGGGGGTACAGAATTTTTTTTTTCTCTAAGAACTACTATTATCTTATGCTGGAAGATTATTTCTTTTTTCACATTATACTTTAAAAGACAGAAAAAAGGAAATGGTGTCTGGAAAAGATCTTTTTTTAACCTACTGAGGACATCTAGTGGTGAAAACTTAATACTGTAACTTCTGGTTACTCTTTGAAGATGGAATAGATCTGACCTTCAAATTATTTTTGAAGAGAAAAGATAAACTATGCAGCTGTGGGAATTGTGGAGGTGGACACTGCCTAACTTTTATTAAATATAGCCTCTACAAAAAAGAAAAAAGAGACTCTTTTTAATTACTATCAAAATGGAGGAACCTCAGTTACAATTAAACTGTAAATTTATATTGGAAAAGATTTATGAGGCTACTGCAGAAATATGTGCTACAATGAAAGAGTTTACTACAGAATTAAGATCCAGAAATCTCACTTCAAACATTCAAACTGATGTCCAGACTACATCTGACTATTCTATAAATCAAAACATACTAGAAGAGGAATCAACAGAGATAAAAGAGGAACTTATTCTATCTTGCAAACTTTCCATCTGTAACTTTTGAGGAACAGAAGAAGCAAAGACTGAGATTTGAAACTACAAAGCAATGATGCTTAGGATGAGAGAAATAGATGCCTAATCCAGAGGATGGGACTCCTATCCTTTCAAAGGCCACTGCAAGCAACAAAAATAGATCTACTGACTGAAAGGGAAGCTTGGTTATGGAAACCTGCCTGGCACAGAAAAAAAGCCAGAATTAGACTGAAAAGAGAAATTTAAAATTGTGTAATTGATTAAAAGGCAATGTTGGATTTATGGACTGTTTTAAGGATTAAGATTTAGAGTTAGAAGTAAGAAAAAAAATATAGGAGAGTGATTATTAGAATAGATATTTTAAATAGATTAAGAATGTACCTTTTGGAATAATAGGTTTATTTTGATGAAAATTATTATGCATTGGAGTTGAAAAAATGTTGGCTTTTTAGATTTGGATGATTTCAATAATTAACTGAGTGTCTTAAATTAGTAAGATGACCTTTCTGTATGATAACATAGATGTGATAAGGCATGATAATCAACTGCATGAAATTTGAATTTTGTTTAATGAATTGAAATGATTTAAGGTTTAACATTATTTTGTTATCTTAAAGAGATTGATCAGTTGTGGGATTATATATGTATAGGGTAGTTTAATATTTTATTTTAATTAGGATATCTATTGTGTAGTGGAAGAAGAAATAAATGAGATTGGTGATAAAATGAGAGATGTGAGAGATTAAGAATTAGAATATATCTGGAAGGGATACCTGAATTGATAACTTGTTGATTTAAAGTTAAATTTGATTATGGTAATTGTAAACTGACAAAGTTTTAAAACAGGTTTAGCAGTAATAGAAATTTAAATTAGAAATGGAATATTTTAAACGTATTATGCTATTTGAGGGAAATAGAAGAGGACAGTGAATGTATAGAGTCGAGTTGTTTATATATGTTTTCACTTTTGAATGTTTGATTACCCAAATACCACGGTGTGTCCAGAGTATTTTTTCTTAAGAATTAAAAAAACAATAAAATGTGTTTAAAAAAAATATTTCATAGATATCTCAGGTTGCATCATTAAAAGGTCCTCCCTATTTCCCTTAATTATTATATCACATTCAAATTAATACATTTCTAATTATAGCTCAATCAATCAATACATTTGTCAATTTAATGTTACTTATATATTTCCAAGTCCTGTTTTTAAGTTTTACCTAATTTCAATTACTGTGTTCCAATTTAGCCTTTAATATCCGTAATATTTAGACTTCGAGTAACCCAAATTTTCCTAATTTCATTACAAAATATTTATCGTATCTAAAATTCACATATTATTCAGTTAATTACATTCTTATTTTATGTCATAAGTATATTCTATTTCTCATCCTAGTACCTCATTGTTTACTAATAAAATATCTTTCATTGTCACAAACCAACTTCCATATTACAATTCAAAACTATAATCTAATGGCTAATTTTCATTTCCCTTATAAATCTAAATATTAAATCAATTAATATCTTTAAAAATCTCCTTAGCCCATTAAGTAAGACTTTAAGCTCTTCCATTATCAATCAATCAACAAAAAAAGGAAGAGAAAGAAAATCCCATTTTTAAATCTAACTCTAGCTTTCTTTTTGTGCCAAGCAGGTTTCCATACCAGTGCCTTTAAATCCTCAGATGGATCTCCCTTCATTCCTACACATGTTATTTGAATCAAGGGAGAGCATCCAATTATCAATTTTTCAAAAGAACTGGCCCCTTTGTAATCATTAGATTGTTGCCCTAATAGTTCAAATCTCCATGTTTGATTTAAAATATTTGTCATCAGTTCAATCTGGTCTTCTTCTTCTTCCAGTTATATCTGGCTAAAATAAAAGGTCACGTCCAGTGTTGTAGATGTTGTTTGATTGTCTAGATTGCCTAAGTTCTCAATATGTTGTGTTTGTTGATCTTTAGCATCCTCCATCTCAGTGTTGCTTTCTTCAATTTCTGTTGCTTTTTGAGTTGCAGTTTCTTTAGTTGAAATCAAGGTTTGACTGTCAAAGTTCTCAGTAAATTGTACTTGTTGTTGTGTAGAATCCTCTTTGATATTAATTTGTTCCTCTTCTGTTGTTTTTTGGATTGTAAGTTCATCAGTTGGAATCTGGGCTTCAATTTGTAATTTTAAGGTGACATCTTTGTCTTTCATTCTGGAATTCATTAGCTCAATGACTTCAAGGATTTTTTCAAGTATGAGTTTGTAGTTAAGTTTTGGGTAAAATTCCTCCATTTCTATGGTGATTAGAGATAGTCCTTTAGTGGAGGCTATGTTTAATAAAAGTCAGCAAATGTCCACCTCCACTATTCCTAGAAGTTGTTTTCACCACCCAGCTGTTTCAAATTGTTATCTTTTTTATTAAAAGTTTTACAAATTTAATACATTATAACCCAAATCCCTCCCACCCTTTCCCCCCTCCCCCACTTCCCAGAGCTGATTACAGGGTAAAAAATAAACAAACATAATCTAACTAACATAACCCGACTATACTATCAATCAAATCCATAACACATTTTAACTCCTTTTCAAAACAAGTATTAACAAATTAAAAACAAAAATAATAATATAATTAAACCATAATACTAAAAATAATATAAATTCAACCATATTGAACTATTAAAAATAATCTAAAATCTACTCATAAGCAAGATAATACTTTTCAGTCTCATATTTCTTTTGAATATAATCAATCCATCTCCTCCAAACCGAAATATATTTTTCTTGTGAATGGTCCTTCAAATAGGCGGAGATTTTCGCCATTTCTGCTAAATTAGACACCTTAACTATCCATTCTTCCATAGTAGGCAAAGAGTTTTTCTTCCAATATTGCCCCACAAGTAATCTTGCAGCTGTTATAACATTCAGCATCAAATCAATTTCTTTGACATCAAAATGTACAATAATAACCAGCAAAAATAATTGCGGAGTAAACTTTATCTTTCTCTTAAAAATCTTTTGAATATTCCACCAAATCTTAATCCAAAAAGCTTTTATATCTCTACAAGTCCACCAAATATGAAAATAGGTTGCGTCTAAGCTTCCACATCTCCAACATTTGGGCTGTAAATTAGGATACATGCGGGACAACTTTTGGGGATCCAAATGCCATCTATAAAACATTTTATAAAAATTTTCTCTTAAATTTTGCACTTGAGTAAATTTTACATTTCTAACCCAAATTGTCTCCCATGTATCCAATAAAATTGGCTCTTGAATATTTTGAGCCCATTTAACCATACAATCTTTAACTAACTCCGTTTCAGAATCCAATTCTATTAAAACATTATAAATTCTCTTTATATGAGCTTGAGTTTGGTCTTTAATCTGTTTTACCAAATTCACATCCTTTAAAGTAATATCAACCTTTTGATCTATCCTCCACCTCACTAACAATTGATTATACTGAAACCAAGAGTATACAATATTTTCTTGCTTCAACTCAGCTAAAGATTTTAATTGCCAATCCTTCCCTTCCAAACTAAGTAATTCCTTATAAGAAATCCTATCCAAATTCACTCCTCTAGATAACCCCTCTACAACGTGTCCGGGAATCCCCCAAATTGGAATTTTATAATTTAACCTATAATAATATTTCTTCCAGACATGTAATAAAGCATTTCTTAAAATATGAGATTTAAAAACCTGATCCACCTTTTTGTCATAAATTAAATATGCGTGGCATCCATATAATAAATCCCATCCCTCAAGAAAAAGAATATTTTTATTTGTTAAGTTAAGCCAGTCACTAATCAGTGTTAAAGCCACCGCATCATAATACAATTTTAGATTAGGCGCCTTGAGTCCTCCTCTCTCCCATGCATCTTGTATAATCTTAAACTTAACTCTTGGTTTTTTCCCTGCCCAAATAAACTTGTTAATCCCCTTCTGCCATTCCTCCAAATTAGCATCTTTTTTTCAAAATAGGTATCATTTGGAACAAAAAAAAGAAACTTTGGAAGAATATTCATTTTAACTGCTGAGATTCTCCCCAGTAAAGATAACTGTAATTTTTTCCAATCATTTAAATCCTTTTGCACTTTTACCCATAATGTCTCATGATTATTTTTATACAATTTAACATTAGAAGCTGTAATGTATACTCCCAAATATTTAACCTTTCTCACTATTTCAAAACCTGTTAATTTAGCCAAAGTATCCTTTTCCTTCATAGACATATTTTTCGATAATATTTTAGTCTTATTAATATTTACCTTAAAACCAGAAACCTTCCCATACTCAGTTAAAATTTCAACCAGATCCCTAACCGAGTCTATCGGTTGAGATAATGTCATAACCAAATCATCAGCAAAAGCTCTCAACTTATAATCATTCTTATTTATTTTTATTCCCTTTATTCTAGATGATTCTCGAATTTTAATAAATAAAATCTCCTTTGTCCTCATTGTTAAAACAAATAACAATGAGGACAAAGGACATCCCTGTCTAGTGCCCTTTTCAATGTTAAATGCATCTGTTAATCCACCATTAATTATAATTTGTGCAGATTGTTATTGATATATAGCCTTAAGAGCATACAAAAATTTATCCCCAAAATTCATTTTCTCTACTACTCTCAATAAAAATTGCCAGTCTAATTGATCAAAAGCTTTTTCAGCATCCAAAAATATCAAAGCCACAGGGATTTGATTGTTCTTGTCCAAGTACTCAATTAGATTAACAATTTGTCTTACATTATATTTCATATATCTTCCAGTTATAAATCTAGATTGATCACTATGGATCAATTGCTTCAAAACTTGCATTAATCTATTTGCCAATATTTTAGAAAAAATCTTGTAATCTGTGTTCAAAAGAGATAGGTCTATAATTTTTAGGCTGAATCAAGTCTTGATCCTCCTTTGGGATCAATGATATAAAGGCCCTTCTCCAAGATGGAGGTACCTCTGCTCCTAACAGAATATTATTAAAAAGTTCCTTCAGTGGTTCTATCATTTCTTCAGATAACATTTTATAATAAATTGCTGTTAATCCATCTGTACCTGGAGCCTTACCAACCTTTAATTGCTTAATTGCCCTAATGATCTCTTCAGAAGTAATTAAACCATTCATCTCATCTTGTTGATCATTTGAAAGTCTAGGAAAATGTGCTTCCTGTAAATTCTTTTCTATATCTGAAACTTGTATACTTTTGCTAGCATATAGCTTTGAATAAAAATCTAAAAAACTCCTTTTAATCAAATTTTGTTGATATACTTCTTTACCTTTATAATTTATTTTCTCTATAATCCTTGATTTCTGTTTCTTTCGTAGTTGGTAAGCCAACCACCTACCAGGTTTATTTGCATTACAAAATATATTATGTTTCATATACTGCAAATTAATTGCAGTCTGATCAGCTATTAACATATTAAATTGCTCCTTAAGCAAAGTTATAGAAACCTTTGAACTATTATCCAATGGATTTAAAATAAGAGCCTTCTCCTTACTTTTAATCTCTTCTTCCAACTCTTTATGTTTCTGTGTCTATTTTCGCCTATATGCATTATTCATATGAATCAAAATCCCTCTCATATATGCTTTACTAGCATCCCATACCATTGGCATCAAAGTACCCTTATACATATTCAAAAGAAAAAATTCCTTTAAGTAATCTCTACATTTCTGTAAATTCCCCTCATGTCTAAATAAATTTTCATTCAATCTCCAAGTCCTTCTATTCCCATCTTCAGTAGATAACTCCAACCATACAGGATTATAGTCTGACAATATTCTAGGGAATATCTTGGCATTCTTCACCCTAGAAAAAAGATCATTAGTAATTTTAAAAAAGTCAATTCTGGAATACGATTGATGCTTGTCTGAAAAAAAGGTGAAGTCTCTTTCTTCAGTATTCCGTTCTCACCAAATATCTCTAAGTTCCAAATCATCCTTCAAATAAAAAAAAAACTTTAGATAATTTTGCATGATTAGGAGATTTAAAAGAACCCTTCTTGTCTTTACTTGAGTCTAAGACACCATTCCAATCTCCCACCATAATAACTGATTTATAATCCAATTGAATTAATTTCTGATGTATCATCTTATAAAAGTATTTTTGTTGTTGATTAGGAGCATATAATCCAATGATAAGACATCTCTTACCATTTAATAATAAACAATAATAACACATCTTCCTTGTGGGTCAGAATCAATTAACTTCGGCGATAAGTCTTTCCTCACATAAATTACTCCTCCTTTTTTCTGCGGAGCAGGGGCTGAAAAATGTACTCCCAGCTGGGAGTTAATCAAATACTTTTTTTAAAAAAATTTTTATTTTCCATTTATTCATACAAAATACAATTCACAAGATAAAATAAATTCATAACCATTGGTACCGCCTGCCCATTCCCCCCAGGCCGCGTACACCCTCTCTGGTACCTTCCCTACTTCCCTCCTCTTTCTCTCCTCCCCTCCTACTCTCTTCCCCTCCCCTTCTCCTCTTACCATCCTACTTCCTCCCTGCACCTTCCTCCCCTCTCATCCCTCTCAAACACTTGAACGCAGCATAGGGGAAATGCCCAAGCAGCACGTCTCTCGTAAACCACCATATCTATATAATCCTTACCCACCCATTCATCCATCCACCCACCCTCAAGCCTCCCCCCCTCACTTCCCAGAGCAGAGTACAGGGTTATTAATGAGAAAGTTAACAATAAAAAAAAAGAAAAAAGAAAAAAGAAAAGGAAAGAAAAGAAAAGAAAAAATATCATACTTAACCTTTAACTCCCCTTAAATTAAATCATCATAAACAAATCTCTACAACATTTGCTATAAAATTTACTCATAAAATAAATGAAACTTTGTAGTCCCATACTTTTTCTGAATATAATCTATCCATCTTTTCCATACAATAATATATCTTTTTTGTGTATGATCCTTCAAATAAGCAGAATTTTTTGCCATTTCTGCAAAATTAGAAACTTTAAATATCCATTCTTCTAAAGTAGGCAACGAATCTTTCTTCCAATATGAGCCTACTAGTAACCTTGCTGCAGTTAATAAATTCAACATTAAAATAGTTTCTTTGTCATTTAAATCCACAAAAATACCCAATAAGAATAATTGAGGAGTAAACTTTATCTTCCTTTTAAAAATCTTTTGAATGTTCCACTAAATCATAATCCAAAAAGCCTTTATCTTTTTACAATTCCACCAAACGTGAAAATATGTTGCATCCATATTACCACATCTCCAACATTTGGGTTGTAAATTTGAATACATACAAGATAATTTTTTAGGATCTAGATGCCATCTGTAAAGCATTTTATAAAAATTTTCCCTCAAATTTTGAGCTTGTGTAAATTTAACATTTCTAATCCAAATTATCTCCCATAAGTCCAATGGGATCGGTTCCTGGATATTCTGAGCCCATTTAATCATACAATCTTTGACCAATTCTGTTTCCGAGTCTAATTCTATTAAAGCGTTATAAATTCTTTTTATATGGGCCTGACTCTGATCTTTAATCTGAATAATCAAATTTTCATCTTCTAATGTTATTTCCTCTTTCTTATCTACAGTCCACCTGTCCACTATTTGTAAATATTGAAACCATGACTGTAGAATATTTTCATGCCTTAATACATCTAGGGATTTTAAATGCCAGTCCAAACCTGACCAAATTAATAATTCTTTATACGAAGTTTTGTCAAAGTTCGTCCCCTTAGAAATTCCCTCGATTGCATGTCTAGGAGTCCCCCAGATAGGTATTTTATAATTTAACCTATGATAATACTTTTTCCAAATTCGAAGTAAGGCACTCCTCAAAATGTGTGATTTAAAAGCCCGGTCCACTTTCTTATTAAAAATTAAATATGCATGCCAACCATACATTAAATCCCACCCTTCAAGAACAAGAATATCCTTGTTTGTTAAATTAAGCCAATCACTTATCCAAGTTAAGGCGGCTGCATCATAATATAATTTCAAATTAGGTGCTTTAAGTCCTCCTCTTTCTCAGGCATCTTGCAAAATCTTAACCTTAACCCTTGGTTTTTTCCCAGCCCAAATGAATTTATTGATACCCTTCTGCCATTCCTCCAAATTTACATCTTTTTTTAAAATAGGTATCATCTGAAACAAGAAAAGAAACTTTGGTAGAACATTCATTTTTACGGCTGAAATTCTCCCCAACAGTGACAATTGCAGTTTTTTCCAATCATTTAAATCCTTTTGTACTTTTGCCCATAATAATTCATAATTATTCTTATACAATTTTCCATTTGAAGCAGTTAAATATACTCCCAGGTATTTGACCTTTTTCACCATCTGAAAACCTGTAGCTTTAACCAAACTTTCCTTATCATTAACTGACATATTCTTAGGTAATAGTCTTATGATTATTGACTTTAAAACCAGAAACTTTCCCATACTGTGTTATAAGTTCTAATAGACAATCAACCGCTCGAGTCAGTTGTTCCAAAATTAAAACCAAATCATCTGCAAAAGCCCGTAATTTATACTCATTCTTTCTTATCTTTATACCCTTGATTACCGTTGATTCTCGAATCTGGATCAACAAAATCTCCAATATTAAAACAAATAACAATGGGGATAATGGACATCCTTGTCTTGTCCCTTTTTCAATATTAAAAGTCTCAGTCAGTCCCCCATTAACAACAATTTGAGCATATTGTTGCTGATATATAGCTTTAAGTGCATGTAAGAACTTATCCCCAAAATTCATTTTCTCTACCAGTGAGAATAAAAATTTCCAATCTAATTGGTCAAAAGCTTTTTCAGCATCCAAAAATATAAAAGCCACAGGAATCTGATTGTTCTTATCCAGATACTCAATTAAGTTAATAATTTGTCTTATATTATATTTCATATATCGCCCTGTTATGAATCCTGGTTGATCACTGTGAATCAAATCCTTCATAACCTGCATTAATCTATTTGCCAAAATTTTAGTAAAAATCTTATAATCTACATTTAATAATGATATTGGCCTGTAATTCTTAGGCTCTGTAAGATCTTGATTCTCCTTCGGAATCAATGATATAAACACTCTTTTCCAAGAAGGAGGAACTTGTGCTCTCAACAAAATACTATTAAAAAGCTCCTTTAATGGCTCCAGCATTTCTTCAGATAAATTTTTATAATATGCCGACGTCAATCCATCTGTTCCTGGAGACTTTCCCACCTTTAACTGCTTAATAGCTAAACTAATTTCCTCCACAGTAATTAAACAATTCATCCCATTTTGCTGTTCCTCAGAAAGTTTAGGAAAATGTACTGATTGTAAATATTTATCTATATCCATTCCCTTTATATTGTCACTTGAGTATAATTTTGTATAAAAATGTAAAAAACTCTTTTTAATCAAACTTTGCTGAAAAACCTCGGTACCTTTATATTTTACTTTCTCTATAATCCTAGCCTTCTGTTTCTTTCGTAACTGATAAGCCAACCACCTCCCAGGCTTATTCGCAAAAAGTATTATGTCTCATATAACGCAGATCATCAACATATTAAATTGTTCCCTAAGCATCTTTATAGAAACCTTTAAGTTATTATCAGTTGGGTTAAGAGCAAGCGCTTCTTCTTTTAGTTTAATCTCATTTTCTGTTTCCCTACGTCTTTGTAACCTTTTATCCCTAAAAACTTAATTCACTATTGGAATCTCCCATCTAAACTGAATTTGATGACGTTTTAATTCATCAGACAGAAAGGTAAAATCTTTTCTACCTCTTAAGATTTTTGGAGGTATTTCTTTAAAATTATCACATCTTGAGCTGCAATTTGAAACCTCTGTTTATAAAAAGCCTGTATAATTTCATTGCGAATAGATCTTCTGGAAAAGTAAATAACCACTTCTCTTGGTAGGTTTCTCTGTCTGGCAACCCGTGAATTAACTCTGAAGATTTTTTCTATCTCATTCCCAACTACTTCTGGTCTCCATCCAAGGTTAAAAGCAATATCTTTAACAATAAGCATCTTTAAATCTTCCTGGAAATTTTCTTTCAGTCCCCTGATATGCAATGCAAACTCCATTTCTCTGTATTGTGAGATAGTTTGTTCATCCTGTGTAATTTCTATCTTATCCTCCACTTCCTCCATTCTAAATTCCAGTCTTGCTGCATTTTCAGTAATCTCCTCCATTTTATTATCAATCCTTTCAATATGCAGAGCAAGACCTTGAAACGCAAATAGTATATCATCTCTGACCTGCTTATTTTTTTCTCCAATAGTTCTTCTGTAATAGCCCTCTCTGCAATTATAAGATCTTTTACCTCCTCTTTAATATCCAAAGCATTCATTTTTAAAGCTTCTTGTAAGTCTTTAAGAGAAATTGCAGGAAGAGGGGAGGGTGGGGGTGATTTTGGTTTAGACTGAGAAGTAGGTTGAATCATTGGGGAGGAGATAGAAGCTTTAGGGACAGAGACCAAACGTTTTGAAGCTATTCTGTTAAATTCAAAGGAGCAAAATTCTTGCCTCTATAATATCACAGTTCTTTAAATAGTAATAAAAAGAAAAAGATAAAAAGAAAAAAAAGGGTAACAAAATTCTTGCCTCTATATTTAAAACATGAACTATATTCAACTTTTAACTTTGTTGCAAAATCAAACAAGAAAGACAGTCACCATTTTGCCTTTCACTTTCACTTTCTTCAAAGGGAAAGTAAACAATAAAAGGGGGAGAAGATGCTTGCAGGAGTTAAAGTCACAATCAATCTTAAATCCACTTTCTCCTGGTCTGCTCTGTCTGCATTTAAGCACTCACAAGCCTCCGAAAAAAGCAGATGTGGGAGTGGCGCCTTGCTTCATCCCAGCACTTTGGGACAAAGATGTCCTGGAGCGCGGAGTTGGCTCAGACTCTGAGGGAGCTCTACCCTCCGATCCCCAAAATTATAGGGATCCAGGGGAGCTCTTACCTCTACCTGAGCAGCTCTTCTCTTCCCTTTCTCCTAGGGAGGAGATTCAAGCCGCGGGACAGCTGATTGTCAAAGTCCCGCCGGCTTTTACACGATCCAGGAATGGGCGGCTTTGTGAAAAGCTGCCATCGTCACTGCTTGAGCCACCGGAAGTCCTTAATCAAATACTTTTGATCCTTTAAAGCAATATGAGTCTCTTGCAAACATATAACATCATTCTTGTGTTGTTTCAAGTAATAAAATACTTTCTTTCTTTTCTGTGGTGAATTCAATCCATTAACATTCCATGTAAGAAACTTTGCCATTTTTAGTGGCCTGAAGCCTTTGGAACACCGCATGTAAATCTGCAGTTGATGACCTCTTCGGTCTTGTTCCTTCCACTGGCTCTGAGATAACCACTTGTTTTGTAGATCCAACATCTACCTTTTGCTGCTCTTTTTCTTTATGTTTATAAGCTGCACGAGTCATTCTTTGTTCCTTTGGGTCATCTTTTATCTCCAAACACTGTTGCATAGATTCAACCAACAATTCTTCTCCTACTAATGACATTGCTCCTACAGCCAACTGTCCTTCAAACTTGCCTTCATTTGTTTTAGATTGTGGAGATGGTGGTGCACCTGCCTTAAGAACAGAAGCATAAAAATCTCTTGCTTTTAAAATTGTATTAAGTCTGTAACGTGTCCCAACATAGTTCACCACTATTCCAACAGGTACATCCCATCTAAACTGAATATGTCGTTTCTTCAGCTCCTCAGCCAGAAAATCAAAGTCCTTTCTTTTTCTGAGAATTTTTGGAGGTATTTCTTTCAAAATTATAACATCTTGAGCTGCAATTTGAAATCTCTGCTTGTAAAAAGCCTGTATAATTTCATTACAAAGTGATCTTCTGGAAAAATAAATAACCACATCTCTTGGCAAATTTCTCTGCCTCGCAATCCATGAATTGACCCTAAAAAATTTTTCTATATCTTTCAACATTTCTTCAGGTTCACACCCCAAAATGGAGGCTAATTCTGCAGCAATTTCTTCTTTCAGATTCTCTTGCACGTTCTCCTTCAACCCTCTTATTCGCAAAGCAAATTCCATATCTCTATATTGTGACATAATAATTTCATTCTGCACTGTATCAGCATCCTTTTCAATTTTTCCAACTCTGTCCTCTAATCTTTCAACACTTCCCACCACCTCATTCACATGCTCATCAAGGCGTTCTACATGAGCTGCAAGTCCCTGGAGAGCCAGCACAATATCTTCTCTCATCTCATTATTTTTCTGCTCCAAAAGCTCTGCTGTCTCATGTTTAATCTGTTGTGCAGTTTTCTCCAAAGCATCTTGTAAAAAATCCTGTAAATCTTTAAGTGTGAATGCCTGAGATGGGGGGAAGGTGGAGGAGACTTAGGTTTAGATTGCTGTACAGCCTGAATTACTGGAGAAGAAATTGAGCCTTTAGGAGGAGAAGAAATTCCAGGGCATTTTGAAGCCATTTTCCAACTTACAAAAAAACCCTCTTCTTATAGCAAAATAAAATAAGGGGATAATAAAAAAAATCCCCATACAAAAAAAAGGAAGCTGACTCTTTAAATAAGCAGGGTCCGTTACATTGTATAAACTTTGTTGCCAAATGAAAGTGAAAGTCTTTCTTACAAATATCCTTTCAGACAAAGAAACAGGATTCCTCCGCCATTTTTTCCTCCCTCCTTTTGTTAAAATAATAGGTGAAGAAGATATTAATTCTTTCTTGAGTTAAAATTTCAAATCATCACAATTCTGATCCTCCTGAACAGCTCCGTCAGCTTTTAGTTTTACTCACGATTCTCTTTAAGCAGCAGATGTGGAAGCAGCATCTAGCTTCGTTCCGAAGAACAAAGGCGTCCTGGGATGTGGAGATGATTCAGACCCCGAGGGAGTTCACACCCTTCGTCTCCCCAAAATAAAATTTTGGGAGATTAGAGGAACTCAACCTCTATCTGGAAAAAACCCACCTTCTTCCCTTCTCCTGGGAAGAGAGGCTTCAAGCTGCAAAACAGCTGATGATCGCTGTTTTTGCTGGCTTTTACGCATTCCCGAGGCGGACGGCTAAGAAAAAGCCACCATCAGCGCGGCGATTGCCACCGGAAGTCAATTGTTATCTTTTTTAGATAGTATGAAGGCCTCACAGTCAAAGAAATTCACTTGCTGTACACTTCACCACAAGATGTCCCCGGTAGCATAGAGAGACAAGTTAGGCTTTTATCCAGTTAAAAAAAAAATTCCTCCAACGTAACAAATAGATAAGGTAATAGGTCCCTGTAACAATAGGAACTTTTTGGGACCCCAAATATCTAAAAAGTACATGTCCAGTTATTTAATTGTTTAGATTAGTTGTTCTTTTCTTTTCAAATCTTTAGTTCCCCAGGGTAGGCAGATGCCGCTATTTTAAAAGCGGAGAAAGAAATTTCAGGAGGATTTTACAGGAAGGTAGTTGGGATACAAGAAAGGTAAGGTAAGGTCTCACCCAATTCCTCTACGATGCTTTCATTGTGCTTGGTGGTGATTTTGGCTTTCGGTTGACATGGCTTAGTGATTGGCCATGTTAATAGCCTATCCTTTCTTCGATGGTCCAAAGGAGCTGCCTTGGATCAAATGGAAGAGTTACACCCTTCCATAATCTGTTGAGGGTCCTCCTCACTGTCATTGCCCCTCCAGGGTGACTTATAACCCTTTTCAGGGTCTCCTGACGAAGGGAAACTGGGCGGTGGAGAGAGTGCTCCCAACGCACGTCTGCTGGCACCGTGATCCGGAACTGGAACCCAAATTTGCATAAATGTTTGATTTTCAATATGTGTTTTAGAAAATATTTTATGCAAAAATGTTCATTCAATCCATCAAAAAGGTCAATACTGTTCATGTCACCTAGTTCATTGGATATGGGAAAAGCAGCCTTCAAATTAGAAATACTAGCTTACATGCAATAGTTTCAGTAGTTTGGCATAAAATTGTCAGGTGCAAATAGCTAGACTCACATGTGAAGAGTTTAATTAGCTGTTTCATTGCTCAAGCCTATATATAGAAATCTCCTCAGATTGATGTTTTGCACCCAGTTGAAAGCAGATAAAGTTCAACAGCATTCAAAGAAGATTGGACTTCGCCCTCTTGTGCCTATTTAAAGACTCTAAGCTAATTCCTCCTTTGAATTTTTCCCTTGGCCTGGGCAGTCTCTCTCCTACAAAAACTGGGCTTTAATGATTCCTAAGGCATAGTGGCCAAAATGTGCCAAAACTGATTGGTATTGTGTACTTACATGGGAGTTTGGCACATTACATGAGTATACCATGTTTTCCCCAAAATAAGAGGTACCAGGCCTTATTTTCGGGGGATGTCTTACACATTTATCTTAGGCCCACTGCAGCCAGGCCTCCCACTCCCCTACAACTTTTGCGCCTCTGCCCAAGTTCTTCTGCAGCCACCTGCCTCATCGTGCCACTCATGCCGCTGCCGCTGCTCGCGGCAGGAGGTTGCATGGCTCATTGTACCAATCGTGCTGATTGCACTGCTGCTGCCACTTGCAGCAGGATAGTGCTGTGATCAGCAGCAGTGGCACAATCAGCATGATGAGCCATGTGGCCTCCTGCCACGAGAGGTGATAGCAGCGCGAACAGCATGACGACTCATGTGGCGTGCTGCTGCGAGTGGTGGAAATGGCATGATTGTCATGGCAAGCCATGTGGCTCCTTTCTTCAAGTGATGGTGCCAGCACAATGTACCACGTGGCATGCAGCCAGAAATGGTCACAGAAGAAATTGGGCAGCAGCGCGACAGGTGTCAGGGTGTGAGAGGCCTGGTTGCAGTGGTCCTAAGATAAGCGGTTGTGGGGCATGTGGGGCAGCTCCACTCCCCCATCCCCACCCTAGCTTGATTTTTACATGTGCACCTCGCCCCAAAACTAGGGCTTATTTTGGGGGTAGGACTTATATTAGACGCACATGTAAATTTCAAGTTAGGTCATATTTTTGGGATAGGTCTTATTTACAGGATAGGTCTTATTTTGGGGAAAACATGGAAATAAAGGCTGGTAACCAAGCACCAAAAATGTTCCAGCAGTTTTATCCATCCTACTTATTTGTTGTTCTGCTTCTTTCAGCCCCTAGGCTTTATTGAGCAGGATCTCTCCCAGCTTCCACCTCCCAACTTCCTAGGCTCTCTAGAGTGAACAGAAATGCATTCTGGGGAAGGGGTGGTGTTAAGTAGTTAGATAGATTTCACATTAATGCAACATGTTCAATTGAAATTTCAAAAACTCCTAGAAATTATAGGGACAGAATAATCTTTACTTTTCATTTTCTATTGTAACTATGTAAGTTGAGCTAATTAGCATTTTTCCTATTTGTTGTTTTATTTGTATTCATTTACAAAAAAACTGTATTTTTGGAAAAACTACTGAGCAAAACAGGCTGTACATTCTTAGCACAGTTTCAAGCATAAATCTTCATAAAACTACAGGGTTTTTTTCACTAGTATTTTGTTATTGAGAATAGTTTCATTCAATTTATCTTCTTACCTTTTAGGAGAACACAAAATCCACTTCATCCCAGCACTGATTGGCCCTTTTTTAGAAGTGACACTGATACCTCAGCCTGACCTGCGGAATGTTATGATTCCTATTTTTCATGATATGATGGACTGGGAGCAAAGACACAGTGGTAACTTTAAACAGGTATTTTTGTCAATTCATTAGGGGAAGATAAATTAATTTTTCAAGCTAATCATTCTTAGACAACAATACATCATTATGTTATGCTTGCTTACTTGTTTCATTTAAAATTATAATCTAATCAATTATTTTCCTGAGTTAGTACTGTATATGTTAATTTTACAAATGGTAAAAAGGAAAAAAAGTGTGTGCGCTTGACAAATGGATAAGGTTATTTATGATCATCAAACACACAATTTACTACCAGCACTAGAGAATAGAATAGAATAGAATAGAATAGAATAGAATAGAATAGAATAGAATAGAGCTGGAAGGGACCTTGGAGGTCTTCTAATCCAGTCCCCTGCTCAAGCAGGAGAACCTATATCATCTCAGATAAGTGATTGTCTTGTCTTTTCTTAAAAACTTGTGATGGAGTGCCCATGATTTCTGAAGGCAAGTTGTTCCACTGGTTAATTGTCCTCACTGTTAGGAAGCTTCTCCTTAATTCCAGGTTGCTTCTCTCTTTGATCAGTTTCCAATTTATGGGTTTTACAAAATGGCCTAGTTGTTTGTGAATTTTATAAATGTTTGCCTGGCCTAACTTCACTTTATAGGTAGTCTTTAAGTTGCACTCCCTTTAAGAGAGTGCTCCTAATCTCAGCTTGTTATCTGTATAAAAGACAACTGGGAGCCAGAAAGCTTGCTGATAAATAGTGGATCAAATACTTATTTCACTCATTAAAATGCAAATCAAATGAAAAAAATATTTGATTCCCTGCTGATTTTGTATGTTTGTCCACTGACAAAGAAATGATTAGTCTATAATTTTAATAGTAGGTTTATTTTAACAGTGAGAGAATAACAACAACAAAAAAACCCAGAAAAACACATTTCAAAAAAGTTATAAATTGATTTGCATTTTAATGAGTGAAATAAGTATCTAATCCCTTATCAGTCAGCAAGATTTTTGGCTTCCAGGTGTCTTTTATACAGGTAACGAGCTGAGATTAGGAGCACTCTCTTAAAGGGAGTGCTCCTAATCTCAGCTTCTTAACCTTTATAAAAGACACCTTTCCACAGAAGCACTCAATCAATCAGATTCCAAACTCTCCACCATGGCCAAGATCAAAGAGCTGTCCAAGGATGTCAGGGACAAGATTGTAAACCTACATAGGGCTGGAATGGGCTACAAGACTATCATCAAGCAGCTTGGTGAAAAGGTGACAACAATAGGTGTGGGATTAATTGCACAAAAATGTCCATGGGCATCTCTCACAAGGGCCTGAGATAACAAACGGACCGCTCTAGACACAGGATGCATTCATCAACCATTTGGACAGACTCTGATAAGAACACCTGCTATAGCCTTGCATCTGGAAAGTGTCTGTTATTTGATATATTGTAACCACCCCTATATACGTCTTTTGCTTACGCTGTGTGATGTAAAAACCTTAGTAACAATAAAATAGGGTGCAAGAGTCAGCTCTGGGCTCCCATCCCGAGATACCTGCTGCGTGCGTGTCTCATTCTCCATGGGAGACCACCTCATCTGGTGACCCCGACGTGATCCACTGAGGGATACGTCCCTGCCGACCTTTTACTTATCTCCTGGAATAGGCTTGGTGCACCTGACGAAGTTGCTGGCAACTGACTCCTCTTCGTAAGTATGGGGGGTGGAATGTCTCACGCTCAAAAGCAGCATGTGGAAGAGCTGAGGCTACTTGGCAGGAAAAAATATCTTACTGATCAGGAACAGAAATTAACCCGTCACCTTTCTAAATCTGAGGCTGTTAAATTGCTTGCTTATGTATGGGCTAACTGCTCATCCTATCCGGAGTCTGGATCTTTAAAAGTAGATACATGGAGGAAAATTGGCACCGTTCTCCATCAGTCTCCAAGAGCCCCCCCAGAGATTTTGTGCCTTTGGAAAATTGCCTATACTCTGATTCAAACCTATGCTGACTCGCCTCATCAGCCTTTATTAGATCCTCCACCGTATAAAAATCCGTCTGTTATGTTGGCCACTCCCTTGGCCCCTGGAGCAGGTTTTAACCCTCCCTCTGCCACTGCAAATTCTACAGCCTCTCCTGTTCCTGCCACGTTGCCGCCTCTCTCCCGGCCCGGAATCATCCGTGGTGCTTTTCAAAAGGCTTTAAACAATGGTGATTTAAGCGTTTCTGAACTATCCGAGACAGAGTTGTTCCCTGTTACTTACCAACAGACTGCAACAGTTGATTGGGAGGCACTTCCCCTGGCTATGATCAGAGACTTGAAAAAGGCTACAAAAGATTATGGCATAACCAGTCCCTATACTAGAGGACTAATACATTCAATTGCTAGTGCATATCGAATGTTGCCTCAAGATTGGAAAGATCTGTTCCGCATGCTTCTTAACGGAACACAATACGTAGTCTTTGAATCTGAATATAAAAGAGAGGCACAAAAGAGAGCTAATCACCCAGGTTCACAATGGACAGCAGAACAACTCTTTGGAGAAGGCAATTTTGCTACCCTTAATGCTCAAGCTCAAACTTTTACTCCCTTTGCATTTCCTATCATTAATGCTTGTGTTCTTTCTGCCATGGCTCGTGTTGATGAGTCTGGCACCCCGATTCAATCTTTTTCTGCCATTCACCAAACTGCAACTGAATCCTATGCAGACTTTGTGAATCGCTTGCAAGTTGCCATTGAGCGTCAAATTTCAAACAGAGATGCAGCAATTGAAATCCTTATAAAATTGGCTTATGAACATGCAAATGCAGACTGCCAGTCCATTCTTAAACCAATTGTTTCCAGTCCCACGGCCACTCTGGCAGACTTTCTTAAAGCCTGTCGCATTGTGGGAACCAATGCTTTTCAAATGGACACTCTTGCAGCTGCAATCCAAAAGGGGAATCAACCCCAAGGCACTTGCTTTAATTGTGGGAAATCTGGTCATTTTAAAAAACAATGCAGAGCTCCAGGAGGCGGCGCAGCTCGACCCGCTGCCATCCCCGGAGCCAAGCCCAAAACTGTGTGCCCAAAATGTAAAAAGGGTTTTCATTGGGCCAATCAGTGCCGTTCCTCTCAGTCTAATCGGGGAAACTAACAAAGGGGTCTGTAGCTAACCCCTCTCCAAAGGCTGCATCCTTTTCAGATCTTACTCCAGCTTCGCAATGTTTTTCTGGCATTGATTTAAAATTGGCTTCTGATCTTTCTGTTACTTTTCCTAACCTACTCACGGTTGCTGAAACCCTTTATTCTGGACCCTTGCCTCCGGAAACGGAGGCAATAATCCTTCCCATACCTGTTGCTCGGGAACAAGGAGTGTTTGTGCTTCCAGGTTTGATAGATCCCACATATAAAGACACCCTAAAAGTCCAATTTTATACCAATCTCCCTGTCACAATGAACCAGGGGGATACGGTGGCACGCTTGGTCTTATTACCACGTCCAGCACCACCCATTCCAGAGGCTGCATATGCACCTCACTCTGGGAATTCTTCCTTTGATTTATTGGCACTAACAAAGCAAATTACTCCCCAAAAACCGGTGATGCCTTTTTTAATCAATGGCATTCTTTTTTCTGGTCTTGTAGACTCTGGTGCGGATGTCTCAGTCATAAGAACAGCTGAATGGCCCTCTAACTGGCCTCTTGAATCCTCGCCGGCAGTCAGGGGAGTGGGAGGTCTCCAACAGGCAAGCTCCAGTAAAAATTGGCTTACTGCACAACGAATCACAAAAGGCATTTCTGCTAAATTTAAACCTGTCGTCCTCCCTCTTCACACAAATTTATGGGGCAGAGACTTACTCTCTCAATTTAATGCGAAGTTAACTCTGGAAGACTAACAATGCCTCCTTCAGCCATGAAGCTTACGCTCCTTTCTGACACCCCCGTGTGGGTGGACCAATGGCCACTCACTTTAGAAAAACAGGAAGCATTGCAGAAACTGGTATATCAGCAAATACAATCTGGCCATTTGGAACCAACTACCAGTCCTTATAACACCCCAGTATTTGTAGTCAAGAAGAAATCAGGCAACTGGAGAATTATTCATGATTTACGCCTCATTAACAAAATAATTAAACCCATGGATCCGCTACAGTGCGGAATGCCCAACCCAAATATGATCCCCAAAGACTATGATTTGGCAATTATTGATTTAAAAGACTGTTTTTTTTACCATTCCTTTACACCCTGATGACAAACAACTTTTTTCCTTTTCTTTGCCTCAAACTAACATGTCCCGACCTACTCCTCGCTATCAATGGACTGTTCTTCCCCAAGGCATGCTTAACAGCCCCACCATATGTCAAGCTTTTGTGGACACTGCCTTGATGCCTTTTCACAAATCCTATCCTAACTTTTTGCTTTATCACTATATGGATGACATTCTCCTAGCTGCCCCGGGTCCTCCTGGCACAGTACAAACTGTCCTACCCCAACTCATTCAGCTTTTAGCTTCTTATGGCTTTATTGTTGCCCCAGAAAAAGTTCAGACCCAATCTCCCTTTTTATATCTGGGACACAAAGTCCTAGCCTCTCATTCTGTTCCAGTACTCCCTGCCATCCACCTTCCTTCTCCTCTCACTTTAGTTGCTTTACAACAAATCTTGGGCACCATAAATTTTGTGCGTCCATTTCTTGCACTCACCACTGCCCAATTGGCACCCTTATTTTTGGCTTTGCGAGGCCACACTTCCCCCTCCTCTGTTGTTGTTCTTAACCCTACTCAAAAACATGTTTTTGCCTTAATCAATAGTGCCCTCTCCACCCGATGGGTGGACCGGGCCATTCCCAATGAGCCTTTGTCTTTGGCCATATTTAATACTCCTTCTATTCCTACAACTGCCCTTCTGCAACATCAAAAGGGGAGCGTCTCCATTGTTGAATGGATTCACCTCCCCAATACCCCTCGCAAATCTATCAATCCACTGCCATATATGTTTGCTCTTTTAATTACAAAGGGCCGTTTTCGAGCAAAATGTTTAATTGGATTTGATATTGTTTTTTTATATGTCCCCATGTCTCTTACTATATGGGAACCTTTATTTGCCTCTTCAGATGTATTGCAACTTTCTCTTGCTGACTGGGCAGGATCTGTTTCCTGTCATATTCCCTCTGACCCTCGCTTCCAACTCCTTAATAATGTTTCAATTTCTCTGCATTCTCCCATTTCCTCCTCTCCCATTCCTAACACTGTCACCCTGTATGTTGATGGCAGCAAGACTTATGGTTCATGTGTATGGAAGGAGGGTGAACAATGGCACACAAAAATTACTCCTCAAACTTCTGCTCAGCGTGCTGAACTTGCTGCTACAATATTGGCTTTACAAACTTTTTCTTCTGAACCTTTTAATCTTATTTTAGATAGTCTTTATGTATATAAAGTTCTCACCTCTTTATCTGATTCATATGTGTCACCCTCACTGGATGACTCTCTCCTCAGTCTATTTCTCACACTTCAATCCCTTCTTCATTCCCGCTCTACTTGTTTTTTTCCTGCTCATATTAGAAGTCACCAACCTTTCCCTGGTATTATCTCCGAAGGCAATGCCAAGGCGGATGCTGCCGCTTCGGCCGCCTCCACTCACCAGGATGTTTCTGTCCTTGTTTTATCTCCCATAACTCCATGGGACAGCCATTCATATTTTCATCAAAATAAGAAGGCTTTAATGAAACAATTTTCTTTAACAGCTACGGAGGCTGCGGCTATCATACAACAATGTCCCACCTGCAGCCTCCAAGCACACTCTGTTCCTCAAGGGGTCAACCCAAGAGGGACGCAGAGCTGTCAACTTTGGCAAATGGATGTTACGCAATATTTGCCATTTGCCCCTTGGAAATATTTGCATGTTTCCATTGACACCTATTCAGGTTTTATTATGGCCACCCCTCAAAGGGGTGAGTCTGCTAAACATGTTATTAATCATTGTATTCGTACTTTTTCTACCCTGGGCAATCCAAAAGAAATTAAGACTGATAACTCTCCTGCTTATACCAGCACCTCCTTTGCGCAGTTTTGCTCTCGCTGGTCTATTGTTCATAAATTTGGCATTCCATATAACTCCACTGGTCAAGCGATCGTGGAACGAGCCAATCAGACCGTAAAAAGGGCTCTAGACATGCATGTAAAAAAGAAAGGGGAAAATACCCCTGGCTTGCCTGGGATACAAAACACATTTAATCTTGTACTTTTTACCTTAAACTTTTTGAATGTTTCTGGCACCCCTGGCTCAACTGCCGCAAGCAGGCATTTTTCTGCTTCTCCCACAGATTCTTCACTCCCCCAGGTATACTATCGACGTTTGCCTGATCCCACCTGGAAAGGGCCTGCCTCCCTCATTACCTGGGGTCGAGGCTATGCTGCAATAGACGACCATGGCGAGATCATTTGGACTCCAGCTCGTTGTGTTCGTCCTTATATGGCTCAACGTACACCACCTCAGCCAGGCATATGAGGATCAGGGACTGTGGGCTTTTAATGCTTTTGTACGGGATGCCAGGCGCACTGCTCTTACACTTAATGTCACGAACTGTTGGATTTGCATGCAAATTCCTGGTGACAGTCGTGGTGGCCTTATTTTCCATGCCATTCTATTCAATGAAACAGGATGGAAGCAGCTGTGGAGCATAACTACAGAGACATTGAATATGACATATGCTGTGGGCACTCGTATAATGGAACCTGCCAGATTTTGTTTTTATAGCACAGGACTATTCCGTACTGCCATTTATTTGGGAACTTATAGTAATTGTCAACAAGTTATTATATGGAATTCAGCAAAGAGATGCAAATCCATCAAAAGCAACCTTACTAAGATAAATGATACTTATCAAAGTAATCAATGGACAAACATCAGTACCTACATGGCTTGCCTTGACATGGAATCCATAATAACATTTGCTAATGAGTCTCACCAGGGTTATTATGAGTTACCCGATATGTGGCTACTATGTGGCCGTAGAGCCTATCGCCAGGTGCCTAAGGATTGGAAAGGCACCTGTACACTGGGCCTTTTGACCCCTGCTGTATATGCCTTGCCTCATCTCCCTGATGGACGCCTGCGGAACAAACGTGATACTGGTTCCTCGGATCCACCCCTAACATTGGGTGGTAGTTTAGAGACTCAAATCAGCAGAGGGATTCTACCCAATCTAGGAGTTGCCATGAACTATAGAGACCTTCATTTGCTTAACAATTGGACTGTTCATATGTTTAATGAAACAATCAACAGCATTAAAATGATTAATCAAGAAATGGGGGAAATAAGGGAAGTAGTTTTGCAAAATCGGTATGCTTTAGATATTATTTTAGCAGCAAAAGACGGTGTGTGTGCTTTAATTCATTCTCATTGTTGTACGTATATACATGATTTTCAACCTAATATTTCTGCTACAGCCAGGAAAATGGAATCTTTGCTCCAAAATAATCCCTTACGCAGTGATGGATCAGGCACCGTGGATATCTGGGGTGCCCTTTAGTCCTGGCTACCGGATGGATCCTGGCTACGATCTTTGATTTCTATTATAGTAACC
This sequence comes from Crotalus tigris, assembly GCF_016545835.1. Lineage (NCBI taxonomy): Eukaryota > Metazoa > Chordata > Lepidosauria > Squamata > Viperidae > Crotalus > Crotalus tigris. The sequence continues at coordinate 341,126 of NW_024097814.1, forward strand.
ATTTTGATATTATTTGTATTGCTATGTTGTTGCATTCAATGTATTCCCTCCCTCCTGCAAATGTGCAAAAATGTTACGCCCTCCACTAGGAAGGACGCCTTAATCAGTGAATCAAGATCCCTTCTGGAACTGGAAGTGAGTAACATTAAAGAAAAAACAGAAAAGGAGGAGATGTGGGATTAATTGCACAAAAATGTCCATGGGCATCTCCCACAAGGGCCTGAGATAACAACGGACCGCTCTAGACACAGGATGCATTCATCAACCATTTGGACAGACTCTGATAAGAACACCTGCTGTAGCCTTGCATCTGGAAAGTGTCTGTTATTTGATATATTGTAACCACCCCTATATACGTCTTTTGCTTACACTGTGTGATGTAAAAACCTTAGTAACAATAAAATAGGGTGCAAGAGTCAGCTCTGGGCTCCCATCCCGAGATACCTGCTGCGTGCGTGTCTCATTCTCCATGGGAGACCACCTCAAATAGGTGCGATTATTCGCAAATGGAAGAAACACAAAATAAATAATCTCCCTCAGTCTGGGGCTCCATGCAAGATCTCAGCTCATGGAGTTTCAGTGATCATGAGAATGTGAGGAATCAGCCCAGAACTACACAGGAGGATCTTGTCAATGATCTCAAGGTAGCTGGGACCATAGTTACCAAGAAAACAATTGGTAACACATTACACCGTGAAATCCTACAGCAGCCGCAAGGTCCCCCTGCTCAAGAAAGCACATGTACAGGCCTGTCTGAAGTTTGCCAATGAACATCTGAATGATTCAGAGAAGAACTGGGTGAAAGTGTTGTGGTCAGATGAGAGCAAAATCGAGCTCTTTGGCATCAACTCAAATCGCCGTATTAGGAGGAGCAGGAATACTGCCTGTGACCCAAAGAACACCATCCCCACCATCAAATATGGAGATGGAAACATTATGCTTTGGGGGTGTTTTTCTGCTAAGGGGACAGGACAACTTCACTGCATCAAAGGGACGATGAACGGGGCCATGTACTATCAAATCTTGGGTGAGAACCTCCTTCCCTCAGCCAGGGCATTGAAAATGGGTCATGGATAGATATTCCAGCATGGCAATGACCCAAAACACATGTCCAGGGCAACAAAGGAGTGGCTCAAGAAGAAGCACATTAAGGTCTTGGAGTGGCCTAGCCTGTCTCCAGACCTTAATCCCATAGAGAATCTGTGGAGGAAGCTGAAGGTTCGAGCTACCAAACATCAGCCTCGAAACCTTAATGACTTGGAGAGGATCTGCAAAGAGGAGTGGGACAAAATCCCTCCTGAGATGTGTACAAGAAACGATTGACCTCTGTGATTGCCAACAAGAGTTTTGCCACTAAGTACTAAGTCATGTTTTGCGAAGGGGTCAAATACTTATTTCACTCATTAAGATCCAAATCATTCTCCAGCGTGATGAGTGGAGAATCCACCAATGGGTTAACTTCGTAGACTAGTCATCCAATTTTGTTCCGCCTCTCCTCCTGGGACCTCCCTGTCCCAGTCTCGACTAGTCTTGAGCCCGATTAGACTGAATTCTTGACTCCTGAAGTGATTCTTCTTTAAGGTCATATATTTCTGATATTTTGGTCAATCCAAGGGGAGGGGGAACTGCAAAGAACGAACGGCCATTTGTTTGAGCCCTTTCTGCTGCCCAGATCGCAGCTCAACCACGAGGCTGGCCTGAACCCAGCCAATCGCCGGACAAACAAGGAACCGGACGCCATTTTCTGGTCAACAAGTGTGACCCTAAACAAAGGGAGAGACAATCTCCTTTCCCCCTCAACCCAATCCTCCCACAGGGCTAGCCAGGATAGCCGAAGCAAATTTGGAATTCATTAGCACAGCTGATCAGCGGGCAATTTAAACCTCCCACAGATCATACGGAAGCCAGAAAGCTGCACGGGAACAATAGGACACACGTGAAGCTGGTGAGCTGCAGAAGAATATCACTGCTCTCAAAGGCTCTTACCCTAAATCAGCTAAAGACCTCCAAGGCTCCTGCTGTTTCCATTGCCTGAAGCCAGGGATTAGCTGGTCGGCGGAGGGCTTTTAGACTCCGCAGCTCCCTCCCAGAGTTTCCCTGCAGCTCCTCGGCTTCCTTGCAGCTCACGCTGACCGTATTCTACCGAATACAAGCACAGTTGTTTTTTCTTGGGCAGCCTCCAGGAAATCCAGCTGAGGGAGGCACGAGAGAGATTGAGTTCGGTCAATAACAACCTCAACTCCACCCAAGTTCAGTCCTTCTTCCTAACCACATAGGAATAGTAATAATAAAAATTTAATAATAATAATAATAATAATAATAATAATAATAATAATGTAATAAAATAAAAGAATAATATTAATAATAATAATAATAATTGAAGAGCACAAGACATAGATCAGCTCACAATTACCCTGAACCGGACCAGAATTGTAAATCATTCCAGTAAAGAATGGCAGATACCAGCACAATTCAAACAGTGCAGGAACCTGCCACCACCAGCCCCCCCTGCTCATAAAAGACAGAGATCATCCAAGCAGGAAGTGGCTGGGAAGATCAAGACCAAGGCAATATTGGCCAAAAGGCCTTCCAAAGCAGCAGATAGAGGGGCTAAGCGACGTCACCAGGCTCTAGAGAGACAATTTTCCCGAGCCGAAAGGAGGCAAACCTCCACTGAAGACAAATTAGAGCCACCCAATTACAGGGAGGAGGAAATTTTTGGCACAAAGAAGCCCAGCCAGGAATCTCTGGAAACAGAGGCCGATACAGAACAGGGGAACAGCTCTCCCCTAAGCAAGGGGCCTGGAGATCTGGGTTCAGAAGCAGGCATCTGTTGCTCAGATAATCATGGAGCAATGTCTTCAGAACACCTTCAATCCCTGATATCTCAGGCTGTCGCACAGGCCATGGCCTCCTCAAGACACCATTGTTCCAGAACAAGGTCTGTGGCCTCTAGGGGCGGCTCCCGCTTTTTTCAAGAGGCCTGTTTAATCCATCCTTATTCAAGACGCTGCTACATAAGACCAGCAGCATTGCAAATATCGAGAGGCCCCCGATTCCACAGAAAGGAACCTCCAACAGTCCCTCAACTAGTAAGGTCACAAACAACAACGTGTTTTCACAGCCCACCTATACCTAACACTTTGTTCCCTGCCCACCTCTCTTCTTTGATTCTGTTCAGAACAACAGGGGGACACCGGGTTCCTTCCTCCCAATGAGGGGGACATACAAGAAAATGTTCAACATAGATCCGGCACTATCAGAGATAACAGAAGTGCCAACAACAGATGAACCCATTGCAACCCTCTTTTCTCCACCCCTGATACCCAGGGATGCAGCGGAGGCCCTGAAATCAGAAGACAAGAAGATGGAACTCATCTTCCGCAGGCCACACCAGGTCTCGGCGTGACAATCAAGGCAGCCATCACTACGTCATTTTTCGCCAGGACATCTGTTCTTTGGCTGCACCAACTCCAGTCGAGTATTCCTCCAGTGGAGAAGAAAACTCACCAGAATTTAAGAAGGTTAGTGGCGGCAGCGGAGCTCATGTCAGATTCCTCCTTACACACAACCAATTTCTCTGCCAGATCAATAGTGTACAACACTGGTGCAGGCAGATTGCTGTGGCTCAAGCATTGGAGAGTGGACATGAAGGCTAAGTGGTGTTTAGCGGCGGTACCCTATAAGGGCAGCTGGCTCTTTGGCGAGGCGCTTGACCCTTATCTAATTGAAAATAAGGACAAACGCAAGATCCTGGCCCACCTGACAAAGAGGACAGAGAGGAGAGCTCCCTCCTATTCCTGTAGACCGGCCTTCCGACCTGATGCAGGCATGGATCAGGGGACCCTTTTCCGTCCCTGTCAGCCCCGATCGGACTGTCAAGGTGAGAGAAACAATAACAGGGACAGGTTCAGACAGCAGGCCCAAGCAAGGCGGCCCTTTCGAGGAGCTGGGGTGCGTCCCTACCACAGATCCAAGTGACAGCCCGGGGGCCCCCCCATTGGTGGCCGGCAAGCCCTTTTTGCTCACAAATGGCAAGCTACCACCACAGACCTCTGGGTCCTAAATACCATCAGATTTGGCCTATCCCTAGAATTCTTCTCAACACCCCCGAACCGGTTCATTCCTTGCCCATCTCCAAAAGATCTGATCAAGAGGAACCTCACCAAGGAGGCCATCCAACACCTCTTGGACATTCAGGCTATAGAACTGGTAGAAAGAGATCAGTGGGGACAAGGATTCTATTCCATCCTATTCATAGTCCCAAAGAATTTGGGGGGGGGGGAGAGCAATACTAGACCTAAAGAGTCTGAACAGACACCTGGAGTATAAAAATTTCAAAATGCAAACCCTTCACTCTATATTAGCAAGCATCAGGAAGGGGGACCTTCTGACGTCCATAGATCTAACAGAGGCCTACCTTCACATTCCCATACTTCCGGACCACTGGAGGTTCCTCAGGTTCTACCACATGGGTCAACACTTCCAATACGGGGCCCTACCTTTTGGACTTTCTTCAGCTCCCAGGGTGTTCACAAAGGTATTGGCAACAATCGCCGCGCACTTGAGAACAAATCCGGTGCGCATCCAATGCTATCTGGATGACATTCTCATCCAATCCTCATTGGTCCAGACAGCACAGTCAGACCTGGCACTGACTCTGAAAACCCTTCAAGACCATGGGTTCTCAGTAAACTTTCAGAAGAGTCAGAACGTTCCCTCAAATCGCCGTCTTCATCTGGGAGCGGTCATAGACACACAAAAGTGCACGGTCCATCTCTCTCAGGAGCGTCAATGCAGCATTCGAACCTTGGCCAGGCTCATCCAAAGGAAACGGTCCTCAATGCTGGCTACACTCTCACAGCTGCTAGGAAAGATGGTGTCATGCCTCGCAATCGTACCTTGGGCAAGGCTACACTTCAGAGAGCTCCAGTGATTCCTACTTCCATTTCAAAGAGTGGGGATAGGCTCCTCAAACGGAAGAGTGAAGGTGCCACTAAAGGTCCTGAGGTCGCTCCAGTGGTGGTCCTCCCCAGCGATGGGGAAGGGACACTTGTTCAGGGAAGCCAACTGAGTCACCTTACAACGGATGCCAGCCTATTCGGCTGGTGAGCGCACCTGCAATCACAGCTAGCTCAGGGTCAATGGTCAAAGAAAGACCTAAAGCACAACATAAACTGGCTAGAACTCAGAGCCATACACCTGGCCCTCCATCACTTCCACAGCGCAGTGGCGCATCGACACATGCTCATACTCACGGACAACATGGCGGCCAAAGCGCATGTCAACCGACAAGGAGGCATGTGATCCAGGGCCCTCATGAACAAAGCACAAGTGCTGGGAATCTGGGCAGAAAACAACCTAGCCTCCATCAAAGCCGAGCACATCTCAGGAGAAGCCAATCGCCAGGCAGACTTCCTGAGCAGGACAACGATAGACCACTCAGAGTGGAACCTGCACCCTGCTCTCTTCAGAAAAGCAGCAGAGAGATTCGGCCATCCAGTGTTGGACCTGTTTGCCAGTCCAAAGAATACTCAGCTTCCAAGGTTCTTCTCTCATTTTCCGACACCAGGAGCAGAGAGAGCAGATGCACTTCGAGGCCATTGGCTGAAAGGACTGCTGTATGCATTCCCACCTCTTCCTTTGGTACAAGTAACCATCAGGAAGATATTGCAGGAGCAAGCGGAGGTAATACTCATTGCACTGCACTGGCCAAGATGATCGTGGTTTGACAATCTCCTAAACCTATCTACATCTCCATTGTGGAGGATTCCACATGACCAAATTTCCCTCAACCAGGGGTCCCTGCTACATCCAGACCGACAGTGGCTCCAATTGACCGCCTGGTGCTTGAGCGGAGTCTCCTAGAGAGAGACAACTTCTCACAAAGAGTCATTAAGACTCTCCAGGCCTCTAGAAGGCCTACAACTAACAGGATCTATGATTCCACTTGGAAAAATTATTGCGGTTGGTGCAATAGGCAACAACTAGACCCATGCAAAGTCTCTATCTCAGATATCTTAGACTACCTAGCGGAAGGTCTGGATAGGGGGTTAGCACCCAACACAATTCGTAGACAGGTGGCTGCCCTATCAACCATTCTTACCTACGGCAAGTCCGAAACTTTAGCCAGACACCCAATGGTGCGATCCTTTGTAAAGGGCGCATCTAACAGTAGGCCACCTGTGGTACACAGATACCCTTCCTGGGATCTACCTAAGGTCCTACAGGCCATAACCTTACCTCCATTTGAGCCTGCCAGGGCCTGTGACCTACAGTACCTGACCCTTAAGGTCTCCTTCTTAGTCGCTGTTACCTCAGCAAGATGCATCTCAGAATTAGCAGCTCTGTCAGTGAGGGAGGACCTTTGTACCTTCCACACAGACAGGGTGGTGTTACATTTGGACCCCTCCTTCATTCCAAAGGTCAATTCCCTATTCCACAGAGCACAGGAGGTGGTGCTACCAAACTTTTGCTTTGAACTGTCCCATGAACTGGAGCGCAAGTGGCACACCTTAGACGTTCACAGAGTTTTAAAGCAGTACATCAAGCGAACGGCACCCTTCCATAGATTGGAAGCACTGTTTGTCTCCTTCCATTCTCACACAAGAGGTCGGAGGGTCACTGCATCCACAATCGGTAGATGGATTAAAAGGTGTATAGCGAAGGTCCCCAGACAAATCACTGCACATTCCACGCACAGTGCTGCAACCTCAGCAGCATGGGCAACTCAGGCTTCGATTGAAGAAATATGTAGAGCGGCGACGTGGATGTCGCCTTCCCTTTTTATAAGACACTACAAATTAGACAGATTCGCATCTGCGGAGGCCTCCTTTGGCAGGAGAGTACCCCAGTGCACAGTATCAGAGAGTGGGACACAGGCCCAGACGGCATCCCACCCACAAGGACAGTGAGGCTTTGGTATGTCCCATTGGTGGATTCTCCACTTGTCACGCTGGAGAATGGGCGTTGGTCTTACCTGAACACCTTTTCTCAGTGTGACGATGGAGAATCCACTCCCACCCTTGAGGCCAGTCAGGTCCTGTGAGGGGAGAGGATGGAGTCAACACAAGAAAACATAGCCAACTAGCTTTTGCCTCATCGAGACTGGGGCAGGGAGGTCCCAGGAGGAGAGGCAGAGCAAAATTGGATGACTAGTCAATGGGCAGAAGACGAATTTAACCCATTGGTGGATTCTCCATCATCACTCTGAGAAAAGGCATTCAGGTAAGACCCATGCCCCATTTATAACTTGTTTGAAATGCGTTTTTCTGGATTTTTTTTTTGTTGTTGTTATTCTGTCTCTCACTATTAAAATAAACCTACCATTAAAATTATAGACTGATCATTTCTTTGTCAGTGGGCAAACATACAAATTCAGCAGGGGATCAAATAATTTTTCCCCTCACTATATGACTGTAATGGAGCCTAGAATTACAGTCATAAGTTGTGCCAGTCATTAAATGGGTCATCATGTGATCTATACAATTTTACGACTTTTTTGGCTATAGTTGTTAAGTGAGTCAGTATGATCATTAAGCAAATCCATGGTAATTAAGTGAACACTATGGTTGTAAAGTGAACCCATTGTTGCAGTGGGGTTTTTTTGCCACAAAGTAAATGTCTGGCAAAAATTGTAAGTTTTTTTGTAAATCATGGCCAAATGACCACAGGATGCTGCAAACAGCCATAAATGTGGGTCAGTTGCTAAGAACCCAAAATACAATCATGAGACTGCAGCGGGAGGATAGCCTTTGGAACTTCAAATCAAGGTTGTAAGAACCATTTTGAGCTCCATTGCTCCAATAGGCAGTAAGTGACTGGTCATAAGTTGAGGACATCCTAGCCTAGCCTAGCCTCAAGAATAACCTATATTACAAGTATCAATATGATTCTTAAGAGCAGTTTATCTATTTTTATTAGTTATGCAATGTGTCTGATAAGGATGATGTATTCATTCAATCTTATCTGATTCTCAGTGATTCTATGGACCAAGAATCGCTAGAATTTTTGATCTTGTACAGCTTATTTCAATTGTTTTTTAAATATATTTTATTAATTTTTTTTAAAAAACATAAATCACCCAATAATTGGTGAACAGTGTGTTGTCTGGGTTACATTTGTAAAACAGTCATTAACAATTAATTTCTATAATCCATATTCCACATATTAATTTTAGTTGATTTCCTCTTTTCTCAAAATAACCTCTTTTGCAAGCATTGAGTTAATACAATTCTTATTTTTTTTGATAAATGACAATTGAATATATAATTTTTTCCCAATATTCCTAAAAATAATAATTATATTAGTATAATATTTCTTTTCTATTCAGTCATTCTGGTTGCCTTATCATAGATCCTGTTACAATTCTTATTTTAGTTTATTTCTCCCACCAAATTCTAGATATTCTTATTGGTAAAGATTTTCTCAAAAATTAATTACATTTACAAATTTAACTCTATTTTTTCCATATAAGCCATCTCATACTTTTACATTTCTTAAGAAATAGATAAAACAATGAAAAGAAAGAAAAAAAAAGAAAAAAAAAGAAAAAAAAAGAAAGAAGAAAAAAAAGGAAAACAAGAGTAAAGAAACATAAGAAATAACATATTACTTAGAATATATATCCCTCCTAGGCTAATATATATTTATTTCCTTAATTTCTTATTCTTTTTAACCATAATTAAGCATATATTTAATCTTTAAACATTCCATTCAATACATCTAGTCATCTAGTCCTTTAACTCTTATTCAAAACAATTTTTTAAATATTTTCTTAAATTCAGTCACATTTAAGTATCTAAAACATTTCATTTAAATCATTTCAACTTTTTTATATTACTCATATCAAACAAAGGAACGCAAAAGAGAAAAAAGCATACTATACTGTTTAGAGACTTCATCCCTCTTAGAATAGTATATTCCAATTTTTTTCTATTTTTTTAACCATATTCAAACAAATGTTTCTTTTTAAAGTATTCTCTCTTGTAAGTCCCATCATCTATTTTCTTGGTTTTCACCTTAATCTTTTTCCTTTGCCCAGTATCTTTCTTAATCAATGTATTTTGCTGAATCAAAAGGTTTTCCCCTATGTTCATAAATGTTACTGTAGATATAAAAAGTAAATCAATATCTTTGTTAGGGGCATTTGCCCATTCCCTTTTATTGGGAATCTTTTTCTTCTTTTTCTCTCTGCTTCTCTTGTCGCTTTTTGTCTATCCAGTTCTGGTGTTTTTCCTGATATCTCTGTAGAACGTTTTATCCTGTCTTTTTTCTTTTCCTCAAGTTTATTTTGTAGTGTTGAAATATAAGTTGTCTTTTCCAAATCTAGTATTTCTTGTAAAAAAAAAATTTCCACTTGGATTAGATCATACTCCTTTGTTTTGTAGAATTCCATCTTCAAGTCTCTATCCTTGAATTTATGTTCAGTCATCTGTTTTGTCTGTTCCTTCTCTGCTGTATTTTCCTGAGGGTTTTTTTTTTGGTATAAAATTGAATTGGAGATGAGTTGATTTACATTTTCAAGGTTATTCTGAATTTCTTTGTGATTTGAGATCATTGTTCTTTGAATTAGTTGCAGCTTAACATATATTTCCTCTTGAAAAATATTCATTTTTTCATGATAAGTATTTCCTATAAATCTCTGATTGTCCATGATGACCAAAAGTCCAGATTCCCCCCCTCCTTTGGAAATAGCTTTGGAGTTAGAGAGAATTTTTAAAAAAAGTTCTTGTTTTTTTTTTTTTTTTTTTGCTTCTTGGGAGTTTCTCCCCTTCAGGAAAGTAGGTAGGATAGAGAAAATCAATGTTCTTACTGAGATTCAAGAACACTGTTTACAATCAGCTTAAAGTAGTGCTTTTGACTTCTGTGGCTTACAGCTTGGGCTAGACTCTGAAGTTAAGCCAGACTTTCTCCTATTGGTTTCTGGAAGGCTTCTCCTGGACCAATCGGGTCGACCGCTGTCTCTCCTAGGTCCATGGGACTTCCTTCTTTCATTGCCACCTCTCCGGGGCAGCTTCTGGTCCATTTAGGGTCCATTTAGGGTCCATTAACAGGAAGAATCTCAGCTGGAGGGCTCGGAATCCCAAATCCCTCAACTGCTTCACTGTGTGCAGGAACCGGAAGTCTTATTTCAATTGTTTTATGCTCTGGCCGGTGTTGGCTTTGATAGTGTCTAGATACCATGTTTTCTGGTGACCTCATTTCCTTTTACTGCTAATCATTTCAGGAATAACTGAAATGTAATTTTGTCTTCTAGTGATATATCTGGTTTTATATATTCCAGTACTTGCTTGTTTGCCATCTTTGTTGTCTATAGAAGGTGCAGCCACAGCTCAAATAAATCAATTTTCCTTCTGTCTAGTTTTTTCAGGGTTCAATTTTGGCAACCATAAGTAGCTAAGGCAACACGTTAGTGTGGACTAATCTGCACTTAGTTGCCAGACTAATGTCCTTGGTTTTCCATACTCGATTCATGCTCACCATTACTGTTCAATAATTCTACGAAAATGATTTTTTGCAGGCAGTCAATCTCTTCACCATCAATTGTTCTTTTCATATTTCCATTCCTTGCAATGGTCATGAGCTTAATCTTTTTGATCTTCAGTAAAAGTAATATGTCTATTGCTGATATACTAATAACAAGCATGAGGATGCAGACTATGGATATTTGAATTCCAAAAACCCTGTATTTTTTATTTTTATTTTCTTAAATGGCAGTAACATTTTAAAAGTGTATACTGGGTTTCCCTGAAAATAAGACCCGGTTTTGTGTGTGTGTGTGTGTGTGTGTGTGTGTGTATTTGTTTTCTGAGGTTTTCGTGGGTGTTTGCATGTAGGTCTTTGGTTATTCGGGTTTTCTCCCACATAAAATTGGAAGTGTCTTGACGACGTTTCGACGAAGTCTCATTTGTCATCTTCAGGCTGGTGCTTTTGGCTTTGTGCTTCTAGGAGCAATGTGTGATATATATATATATATATATATATATATATATATATATATATATATATATATATATATATATATATATATATATTGCTCCAAAAGACGGATTAGGGCTTATTTTGGGGGAAATAAAGTATCAAGGTGATCATCCTGTAACTCCTCCATCACACACGGGGGAGGGGGGAAGACCTTAATCCTGAATCCACTTAATCCCGAAGCTACCGATCGAGTGATGTGTGAGGAAATGCAAGCTAGGAACAAAAGAATGTGTATTAAAGGAGGCACGCTTGGATTACATTTTGAACAGCTGGGACCAATGACGCGCTCTAAGAGCTGGAAGCAGACGCTTGATAACAGGACGCTTGATAATGGTATATAAGTCTACTCTCTATACTTGCATTTTAACCCTGACGATGTCAAATGTATTTTGACAAAAGCTAGGTTGGTTAATTAAATTTTATTCTCTTAAAGCATTATCTCGGTGATCATTGTTTTAATAGTATGGATATTCCCAAGAGTCATATTTTTACTTTTATTTTTAATATATATATATGTCTGGGTTCACATTTCACAACAATCAATAATAGTCAATTTCTATCATATTGTACTCTCTACATAACAGCTTTCCTTGTTTTTCTCTTCTTCCCATATTGTTCTCTTTTGCAAACATTAGATTAATACAATTCTTAGTATTTTAGTAACAAAAAGGTTAAATATAAACATTTTTCTAACATTTATCCAATTAGTAATAGCATCAACATAGAACTTCTTTTCTAGTTGGTCATCTTGGTTGCATTATATGTCTTATTTTCAACATTCTCATTTAGACTTTTTCCCCACAAAATTGAAATCATTTTTATCTGTTAAGATTTTCTCAAAGTTGGTTTATGGTTAAATATCTAAACTGTTTCCCTCACAATAATCCTTCCAACAATTATATTTCTCATATCATAAAAATATATATAATACTACATAGAATAAGAAAGAAGAAAAAGAAAAAGAGAAAGGAAAACATATCTCTCTCAAACTAAAATTCATTCATATCCCCATTTTTTCATTTTTAATTCTATTCCATAGTTCCAGCTTTGATGTAAAAGCCGGTCTTGGTCTGAAATTCAAAAATCCCTCCTCTCAGCTGTTCGGTGTGTAGCTCTTGCTGCGCTATGCACAGTTGCACATTGGCTGTAATTATGGATTATCTTTTTGGACAAAAAAATGTGGGAGCAGATAGACCTTTGCAGGTTATCATCAGTAAACTCCTTTATGTAGACAAGTTCTTTCCAGGCACAAAATGAAAATATTTTGTTGGAATATGAGCCTTGGAACCATGATTAGAATGGTTCTTTCCTCTTTCTCTCAAATGAATGTGTGTAATACTTGCTCCATAAGATGTGGGTATTTGCTAAAATACTATGATGTGAGAGTGAAGGCAGGAAAGGGTGAAGTCTTACAGACAGTGAATTTTGCATAACTGGAAATTTTATGCACACTGAGAGTAGATTATGGTTTGAAACCAGTCCATTCCCATGCCAGTTACAGTGATTCTTGATGCTTGCATATGGTAAGTAGGAGAAAATCTATATGTTTTGAAATAAGCTTAAAGCTTAAATGTCTGCCATTGAAATTAAATGTCTCACAGAGATTGAGTGGGCAAGGCATATTTATGTGTGGTGAAGCTGCTAGTATTGCTAGAGTCTATTAAGGCTTGCAGTTGTACTGCAGGGCCTACCCGGGCCTGAAATATAACAGAAATGAATACATATTGAAATGTAATTTTGTGTGTATAACTCCACATGATGCCAGCTGTACAAGATAGACAGATTAAGAAACTTACCCAAAGGATTGTTAGAACTATACTGTCAATGCTGTGACAAACTGAACTGAAGCCATTTTCATTTTGCCTTCATTGCCACATTTTAGTTTAGAGATATTAGATGTGGTGGGAGGAAGGAATGAGAACCCTGAGGTTACTCATAGGACCATCACCCCCCAACTCCTCCCACGACACCAGCAGAGCAGCAAAACCACCATCTGAGACATTAAAAGCAGCGACAGACACCCTGCCAGGAATGTCTCTCATTCCCAGTGAATAGAGACTTGGCAGAAGTATTTAATGAGGCAGAATGTGACCTCCTGCTGCCCCATAGACCCAATGATTGTGCCATTGAGATTCTACCAGGGGCTAAGTTACCTAAGCCAAAGATATATGCCATGACCCTCCTCAAAGTGGAAGAATTGAGGCAGTACATTGAAAAAAAATTAGCGAGGGGTTTTATTGAACCCGCCAAGTCCAAAGTGGTTGCCCCTGTGCTTTTTAAGGAGAAAAAAGATGGATTGCTTAGGCTCTGCATTGATTTTAAACATCTGAATGTGGTGAGCATGGAGAATATGTACCCTCTCCCCTTAATGAAGGACTTGCTAGCACATCTGGCGAAGGGGCAAATTTTTACCAAATTAGACCTAAGAGTGGCATACTACTGCATGAGGATAAGAGAAGGAGATGAGTGGAAAACTACTTTCAATAGCCCTCTGGGTAGCTATCAGTTCAAAATTATGCCATTTAGATTACAAGGAGCTCCAGCTGTTTTTATGCAACTAATCAACCAGGTGCTGCATGATCATTTGTACAAAGGACTTTGGTGTATCTTGATGACATCCTAATCTATAAAGACACTATGACAGAACACATAAGTTTAGTGTGAGAGGTACTGAAGAAATTACTGAACACAAAGCTCTATGACAAATTTTCAAAATGTGAATTCCATCAGATGCATTTGGATTATTTGGGCTACAAAATTTTCAACGAAGGCATTGAAATGGATCCAGCTAAGGTGAAAGCAGTGATAGAATGGTAGCCCCCACAGAACCGAAAACAGCTCCAAAGTTTTGGGATTTGCTAATTTCTATCACCAGTTCATTCCTTCATTTGTCGAGATTGCCTTACCCCTTACGGAGCTATTAAAAACTGAAAAAGATGGAGGGAAACCATGGCCAGGTCAGCCTTTACACTGGTTGTTAAAATGCCAAAAAGCTTTTGAGAATTTAAAAAGACTGTTTGCAGCTGACCCAGTTCTAAAACACCCTCATTCTGAGGAGTAATTTGTTATTCAAGCTGATACTAGTGATGTGGCTGTGGGAGCAGTGTTGTTACAGAAAAACCATGAGGGAATTTTATAGCCTTGCACTTACACTTCCAAAAAGGTCACTAAAACAGAGTGGAGGTGTGCTGTTTGGGAGAAGTAAGCCTTTGGAATTAGATGGGCTTTTCTGACGTGGCATCATTTCTTAGAGGGGAGTAAGGTGCCTTTTGAAATATGGACTGATCACAAAAACTTAGAACCATTGAAAACTCCCCGTAAGCTATCTCCCAAACAAGTACGCTTGGTGTAATATTTTAATCGCTTTAACTACACCTTAAAATACCTACCAGGAGGAAAAAATTTCTTAGCTGATGCCCTCTCTAGATTGCCCCATACAAAAGCCAACATGAACAAGTCATATATTCTCTTATGCCACCATCCCATTTCTCAAATAACCCCTCAGAGACAACAACACGTGAAATCCCCTAGCCCAAACAATCCTTTGACAGAAAAGTTAAAACAAGAATTGATAAATGATCAATGGTTCAAGGACAATCAAACCATCCTGACCTATAAGGATGGATTGGCTTGGAAAGGGAGTAAATTATATTTGCCTGAATCACTCAGACTCCAAATGCTCCAATGCAGCCATGATGTTAAACAAGCTGGTCATTTTGGTTACTTAAAGACATTACATTTAATTCAGAGGCAATTTTGGTGGCCAGGTTTAAAGAAAACTGTGGAGAATTATGTAAAAATCTGTGCAGTCTGTACTACCATGAAAAGAATCCCAGGAAAGCCTCCTGGCTTTTACAGCCTGTTGCAGATCCTTCCCAACCATGGGAAGAGATCTCTATGGGTTTTATTGTTGAATTACCAGAAAGTAGAGGAAATATGGTAATATGGACTGTGATTGGTCTTTTTTCAAAGCAGGCTCACTTTATTGCCTGCTCAGGGCTCCCATCTGCCCAGAAATTGGCTAAGTTGTTCCTCAGGCAAATTTACAGATTACACGGAGCACCAAAATGGATAATTTCTGACAGGTGGGGGTTCAATTTATGGCCAGATTCTGGAGAATTTTTCTCAAATTTATTGGTTCTACATAAGGACTGTCATCGGCTTTTCATCCCTCTATGAATGGGGCGGCTGAAAAAGCGAACGCAATGTGGAGCAGTATCTTAGATGCTATGTGAATTACCAAAAAACAAATTGGATTGATCTCCCTTTCGCTGGAGTGGCTTGTAACAGCACTGTACACAGCAGCACTGGTTTTATGCCATTCAAGATAGCTACAGGGAGGGATTTCATTCCGATGCCTGACTATTCCCAGGATCCTCCTGCCTCTCCGACTTTAGATCAATGGGTATCCGCTTGGAGAGATGCTTGGGACAATGCAAAGAAAGCTTTGAAAAAAGCCTCAGAAACTTACAAAAAGCAAGCTGATAAGAAAAGGGCACCTCAAAAGTGTTTCCGTGTGGGGGGGAAAAGTTTATCTTTCTACAACGTATTTAAGACCTAAGTTACCTAGTAAAAAATTGGGATCGAAATACTTGGGAACTTTTCCCATAGTGCATATCTTAAACCCAGTTACTGCAGAACTGAAACTCCCTTGTCTGTTGGGAAAGATCCACCCAGTATTTCACTGTAGTTTGTTGAAGCCTTTTAGAGGTTCAACTCTGAGACCCCTCCCAAGAAAGCACCTGGTCCGCTTGTGGCTGGAGAGACTCATTACGAAGTGAAGCATATTCTTGATGCAAGATTGTATAAAGGGAAATTGCAATATTTATTGCAGTGGAAAGGATATCCATTATCAAAAGCTACCTGGGTGAAGTGTACTGATGTGAAAGCTGACAGACTTATACGTAAATTTTATGATAAACATCCAGACAAACCGAGGGGGGAATTCTTAAATATTGTTCTTGTTTGATTTGCAGGATTTCTCCTTTTTTTAAAGAGGAGCCATATGTCAATGCTGTGACAAACTGAAGCCATTTTCATTTTGCCTTCATTGCCTCATTTTAGTTTAGAGATATTAGATGAAGGAAGGGGGTGGGGGATGTGTAGTTCTCAGTTAGCCAAAACAATTCATATGTGTGAGAATCAAGGTCAGTGCTGATAACAATTTGGTGGGCTGGAGAGCTGGGAGGAGAGCCCGCGTTTTGTAACAATTGGTGAATGTGATTTATGACAGCAATTTGGGGTGGGAATTGCAATAGTAACTTTGTAACCAAGGGGAGGGGATTTTTAGTCTTGGGTTCACCTATGTACGTGCCAATATTTTGTTTCCCTAAATAAAATGTTCTCTAAGAAAGAAAGTTTTTCCTTGAAGTTCTTTTAAACGGTTTTTATCTATTGGAACTATGAAATATAGTATATTTTATTGAGATAAGTTATAATAACAGAAGTCTGCCCACTTTTTCTCTTCCTTCTCCCTGTGAGTATCATGGATGTGCCTCAAGCCTCCTCTCCAGGTGTGAGTTTGCAGAAGGTGGAGGAGCATGAGCTGGGTCTTGGCACTTCTGGGGAAGAGAATATGGGGTTTGTGGAGATATGGATCAGGGAGTAGAGGTCTTCAGCTTGACAGAGCAGTCACAGCCAGAATGACCAGATGGGCAGCAGGCTGAGCCCAAACAGAGGGAGCTACAGCTGCATCAAGTTAGCCTGGAAGCTTCAGGTGAAGAACAGGAGCAGCTGCTTGCAGTCAGTGAGATGAGGAGATGGAGTCCACACCTCCCCGATATAGGGACATGCAGGGTGAAGAGGTGACAGGCACAACGCCGGTCAGCCAGGTTACTTGTGAGGGGGCAGTCTCACCCATCGTGAAGGGCCATACCAGTTTTGCCTATTTAATCCTACCCGAAGAGATGTTGCTGGAACGACATGTATGGATTCCTTGCTCCATGATTCCTGCTTCTCATGTTTTGTCTTTGAACATGTGTTGAACTTCGGTTTGTGCCTTGACCTAGTGCCTTGCCTTGTGAACTTATTTAAGCCTTTAAAACTCTTGCTTTGTTGAATGCCTTTGTTTTGGCTTCTGCCTGGTTTTGCCGGCTCCTTAGAACTCCCAGTGGAACTTAGAGGGTGTGTGTGGGCTTTTTTTATTCAATTGCTGGGGACTGTATACTTGGGTTCAGCCAGCTCAATAAAGACTTTTTAACTTATCAGTGTGTGTGTGTGAGGGCAGCACAGTGAATTGGAGACTTTCTGATCTTTAATACTTCCCTGCTTCCTTTGGCTTAGCAAAAGCTTTTCTGGTACCTGTTGTCCTAATTCAGGGGTGATCAATTAAATTTCCCAAGGAGCTGCATGAGAAACTGGGATTGATTGGAGGGCTGAACCAATGTACAGTAACCTGATTTGATGTCCTCAAACTCCATCACCCCAATTCTGATCAAATAATGCAATGCTTCTTCATCTTCCTCTCTCAGCAGTACAGATACTTGTAGGTGTTTGACAAGTGCTGTTATCCAAAAATTGGGAATTTTGATGATCAATTTTGACTTGTTCTAGAAGAATGGTTGGAGGAGTTTGTTGTATTTCTGTTCTACTTCAAAATTTCCTCAATAGCTTGTTCATTCAATCAGTCTACTTCATACTGTACTTCATCAATAGGTTAATTGCTTTCTGTTGCTCTTTGTCAGAGATCTCATTGACCCTATTTTGGTTGGATTGAGCTCCTTCTTGGTGACGTGGCTGTCGGTACTGCTGACATGTTGAAGGAGCAGGGAGCGTAGAGCCTTGCTTTACCTCACTTGAGACTGGCCAGGCCTAGTCACAGTTCTGTTGCCACCACAATGCATCTGCTTACTCACTAGGTCCTGGCTGCCCTCTGCCCACTCACCTGCAAGCTGTGCTTCAACAGAGGCAATGGTGGCTGGATGAGCCTGGGTCTCCTCATGTAATATTGCTGCTGCCTCCCGGGCAGTGGTGGGATTCAGCCAGTTCGCACCACTTCAGCAAAATCAGTAGCTAATTTTTTGTTGCCCAGGCCCAGAATGGACTTCCGGAAGCAGCATCCATATAGAGAACCGGTTGTTCACATATTTGAATCCCACCACTGTTCCCAGGGTACTCCAGGAAAGGGACAAGTGCTGCATAGGTGCTGGTAGAGTTTACAGCTTTCCAGCACAAAAATAAGCCCCAAAAATGAGCAGGAGGCGTAGCTTAGAAATGTTTTATAAAATATATATAAACATGATACATACAGTTTCATTCAGTTCTTGGCAACGTGGTAGAGAACAACAACTAACTCAGGAGATCAGGACACAGGGAGAGACTAAGACATGCCCAAACCTAGGCTGGATCACATGCTTCTCACAGCCAATCCTGTGTCTCAGTTAAATAACAGTTCCCATTGGCTGGTTCATTGCTATGGCTATTCCAGTTCATAAATTCTTACACACTGACACTCCTCCCTTTATGGCTGGAATAGACATAAAACCAAATAACTTAATACTCTTCCCATGGTGTACTCCATCCAATGGCTTGGTCATTACATCTGCCAGATTGTCATCTGAAGAACAATGAAGCAAGTGAATTCATTTACTTTTGATGGCTTCTCTTACATTACAATACTTAATGTCCACATGCTTGCTTCTACTTTTCACTCTGTCACCTGCAAGCAACATTATCTTCCAATACTGTTACAGCTTCTTTAACTTCTATACTTAAATCCTTTAACAGCTGTACATACCAGGTTACTTCTGAACAAAGTTCAGACAGAGCAATAAATTCTGCCTCCACAGTAGAAATAGCTACAGTTGTCTTTTTTTCTGGACTTCCACACAATTAAAGTCCCTCCAAATAATACCACAAACCCAGAATTGGACTTTCTGCTTTGCACATAATTGGCATAATCACTGTCAACATAACATTTTAATTCTTCAGAGACCTGTATTTGAAGACCCAAATCCACGGTTCCCTTCAAATACCTGAGAATTATCTTCACAACCATTCAATGCAATTGCATTGGTGTGGCAGTAAAGCAACTTAAGATGCTTACTGCACAAGCTATGTCTGGTCTGGACCACTGTGACAGATATAACAGGCTTCCTATAGCTGACTGATATATCTCCTGATACAGGCTTCACTTTTGTCTTCACCTAAGTGTTGTGAAAATCTATGCTCATAGGTGCTGGAGCACAATTACAATCTTTCATGTTGTATCTTTCCAACAGCTGTTCAGTTTTCCTTCTTTGACTGAAAACATAGCCACCTTTCTCAGTTTTTTGTATCTCTACACCAAGATAGTTTTGTATTTCACCCAGACTTTTCAATTCAAACTTTTTCTCCAATTGATTAGCAAATTCCTTCACCTGTGCTAGATCCTTTGCAATGAAGCAAAGACCATCCACAAATGCTAATAACTGGCAATCCTCACCATGGAATCTTGCAGTATATATGCAACCATCAGCCTTATAACTCTTGAACCCAAGACCCTTCAATGCCACATCTAAACAGATGTTCCAGTTTCTGTCTGACTGCTTCAGCCCATAAATGGCCTTGTTCAGTTTATACACAGTGCCAGGTTTTTTACTTTCATACCCTAGTGCTTGAACCATGTAAATTTCTTCCTTCAACTCTGCATTGAAGAATGCTGTGGTTATATCAAAGTGCCAAATTTTATGCCCATGTGCCGTTGCCAACGCTAGTGCCAACCTTATAGTTTCACTTTTTACCGTTGGTGCAAATACCTCATCATAGTGCATGTTTTTCTTCTGCAAAAACCTGTGCCACTAATCTTGCCTTATATTGGACTTTGTTATTGGGTAACACTTTCTTTTTGTATACCCATTTATATGCTACAGCTTTGTAATCTTGTGGCAAAGTCATGGAGGTGAACACTTTATGTTCATCCATGGATTTCATTTCTTCTGGCCATTTGCTAAGGCCACTGCATCTCCTCCAGTTGAATCCAATCTGGAAAACAACTTATTGTAAGGACCCACCCCACTTTGCATCTTAAGAAGACAGAACTCTTGGAATAATTCTTCCAACAGGAATCCTTTATTAAGAGAAGTGGTTGCAGGCATGCTAGACAGGACTTGGGGTTCAAGCTCTCCCATTCAAGGTTTTAAGGGGTTCCCCAGTAGTCCCACCCAATCAAACCCCCCTTCCAGTGATAGTTTCAAGTATCACAATTCCACCCCTTTTCTTCTTTCTTCCGTCTGGATGGAGACTTCAGATAACTACATGAAAGGCAATTACCCTTCTTTGATATGCTAACGCTTAGAGGTCACAATAAACACACATTCATCATTCAGCACTTTGAAGTGTACTGAAGGAAGTGAGGGCCATAAAGCCCCTTTGCTCTCCCCCTTCTCTCCCTCTTATGGCAGAATCCAGAGAAGGCAGAATTGGGAGTTTCTATATTTGATAATTAAAGATGAAATATAATTGGATTCTGACATTCGGCCCCTCTTAAAAATAAGAGAGATCCACTGAAAGAAAACACAAGTAAAAAATTTAGTCAGGCTTGTTAGGATACTCTGTGTGAAACTTCTTCAATAGCTTCGGGGCTCTGACATGACGTTTATGAACCCACTCATTTTGTGAGGCAGGGAGATGTTTCCAGGCAACTAGGTACTGAGTTGTTCCATGATATCTCCTAGAGTCAAGGATCTCTTTTATTTCGAAGTGTTGTTCACCCTCCACCATGATTGGAGGTGGTGGGGGGGGGGATTTTTGGCCGTAGAGGTGACTGATGCTCTCTTTTCAGCAGGCTGCAATGAAAAATTGGGTGTATTTGCCTGAGATTTTTGGGTAATTCTAATTCTACTGTTACTGGATTTATGATTCTTTTAATTGGAAAAGGTCCTATATATTTTGGTCCAAGTTTTTTACAGGGCTGTAGGGATTTTAGGTATTTTGTAGATAAGTACACCATTTCTCCTATAATGAATGGTGTAGGCTCAACCCTTTTTTTATCGGCTTGTGCTTTGTATGCCTGCCTAGCTTCATCTAGTGATTTTCTGACTATTGGCCAGGTGTTTTGTAGGTTTTCCATCCATTCTTTCAGTGAAGGGATCGTTGGTTCTTTTGGGGTTAACTCTGGCATAGGGTTGAAACTTTGGCCGTTGGCTATTTGAAAAGGAGTGTAGCCTGTGCTGGAGTGGACTGCATTATTGTAGGCGACTTCTGCAAAAGGAAATAAGTCCGTCCAATCACTCTGTTGGAAATTTAAAAAACATCTCAAATATTGCTCAAGTACCGAATGGCAGCGTTCTGTTTGTCCATCTGTCTGAGGGTGATGGCTAGATGTCAGTCCCTGAGTGGTCCCTAAGAGGGATAAAAATTCCTTCCAAAATGCAGACGTAAATTGCACTCCCCTATCAGAGATGATGCGTTGGGGTGCCCCGTGCAATCTGTAAATGTGCTGGATGAAAAGTTTTGCTAAGGCCTTGGCAGTGGGAATCTTCTGGCAAGGGATAAAGTGCACCTGTTTGGAAAATAGGTCCGTGACTGTCCAGATAACAGTATTCCCATTGCTTTCTGGCAATTCCACTATAAAATCCATGGCTATTTCTCTCCAGGGGGCTGAGGGACTTGCCACTGGTTGTAATAGCCCTGGCGACTTCCCTTGCAACCTCTTTGCCGATGCACAGGTTGGGCAGCTGGCAACATAACTTTCTATGTCCTTTTTTTATTGATGGCCACCAAAATTGCCGTTTAATTAAGTGTAAAGTTTTTACAAATCCAAAATGCCCTGCTGATTTTGTGTCATGGCAAAGGTGCATGAAAGTTACTCTTTGAGTTGTTGGTATATGTAACTTTTCCCCTACCCAAGGCAACCCGTCTCTCATTGTGCACACATTTTTGTTTTTCTGGAACCATTCATCTGTTTCCAAACTTTTTCTGAATTCAATTCCAGTTTGGCTGTCCAGTTGTGGTTTTAATTTGGCTTGGTTCTTGTGGTTACTGGTGCTGCCAGTTGTGACTCTGCCATTATTGGTCTAGAGTCTGTGGTTCTTGCGCTGTTATATTGGGGCATGCGAGATAGAGCATCTGCCAGGAAGTTCTTTCTTCCTGGTAAATGTTTGAGTTTAAATTGGAATTGGTGAAAATGCTGGGACCAGCGGGCTTGTTTGGGATTGAGTTTCCTGGAAGTTTTCAGGGCTTCTAAATTTTTGTGATCAGTCCACACCTGGAAAGGGATTTTGTTGCCTTCCAGGAACTGTCGCCACGTGAGTAATGCCCAATGTATCCCATAAGCCTCCTTCTCCCATGCGGGCCAGCGCTGTTCTGTTTCCGTGAGTTTCTTGGATGTATATGCACAGGGTTGCAATACTGCATCATCATGTTCTTGTAATAGCACAGCCCCCACTGCCACATCACTTGCATCTGCCTGTATTATGAAGGGCTTGTCCATGTCTGGGTGCCTTAGTACTGGTTCGGCAGAAAAAAGTCTCTTTAGTCTCTCAAACGCTGCTTGGCACTCCATTGTCCATGTTAGTGGCTGGCTAGGTTTTACTGAGGATGTTCCTTTCATTTTCAGTAAGTTAGTGAGGGGCAAGGCTATCTGTGCAAATGAGGGGATGAATTGGCGGTAAAAATTTGCAAAGCCCAGGAAACTTTGTAGTTGCTTTCTTGTGCGGGGTGGTGCCCAATCTAGTACTGCTTTGACCTTCTCCGGGTCCATTTCAATGCCCTGTGGGGATATGCGATAGCCTAGGTAGTCTATCCTTTCCTGGTGGAATTCGCATTTTGATAGTTTGGCATATAGGTGAGCGGCTCGCAGCTTTTTTAAAACCGCTCTGACAAGTTTGACGTGTTCTTCTTTTGTTTCGGTAAAGATAAGAATGTCGTCCAAGTAAACAAGGACCCCCTTAAACAGGTGCTCCCTTAGAACGTCATTGATTAATTGCATAAAGACTGCAGGGCCCCCTTGTAATCCAAATGGCAAGACTTTGAATTGATAGCACCCCATGGGGCAGTTAAATGCAGTCTTCCATTCGTCCCCTTCCTTGATTCTCACGCGATAGTAAGCTTCCCTTAAGTCTAGTTTAGAAAAAATTTTCCCTTTCGATCGGTGTGACAGCATGTCTT
Organism: Crotalus tigris; assembly: GCF_016545835.1. Taxonomy (NCBI): domain Eukaryota; kingdom Metazoa; phylum Chordata; class Lepidosauria; order Squamata; family Viperidae; genus Crotalus; species Crotalus tigris. The sequence goes on from NW_024097814.1 coordinate 364,196, forward strand.
TCATGAGGGGCAGCGGGTATAGGTTGCTTTCACTGATTGTATTCAGGGCCCTATAATCCACGCATAAACGTAAAGAGCCATCCTTCTTCTCTCTAAAAAGGACCGGGGCAGCCACTTTAGGCTTGGCTGGCTCAATGAAACCTCTCTCCAGGATTTTTTTTTTATAAATCTTTCCATTTCCTCCTTCTCCTTTGGGCTCATGGAGTATAATCTGGGCTTCGGGAGTTTTGCCCCAGGCTTGAATTCAATGGTACAGTCTGTGGGTCGGTGGGGGGGGGAGCTCATTCGCCCTCTCCTCACTGAAGACTTCAGCAAGGTCCCTATATTCCTCTGGTATTTCTGTTAATCTTTTTTCCTCTCCTATGGATGCTTTTTCTATTCTTGATTCTGGTAGCCTCCCTTGGGGTTTTAAGTCCATAGGGGCCCCCTTCGGGAATTTGATTTCTGTCGTCCTCCAATTTACCCAGGGGTTCCATTTTTTCAACCAGTCCATCCCTAGAATCATTGGGCATTCCATACCTGGGGTCACCACAAACGTTATGTCCTCTTCATGGTTGCCCAGGGAGAGGTGTATTGGCAGAGTGGCTAGGGTAGCTGGCACCCCCCCTGCTATGGATCCATCTAGCTGGCCAAATGAGGTTGGTTGTTCCAGTCTCCTGGATGGGATGCCCAGATTCCCCACTAGTGTTGGGCTAATGAGGCAGCGGGTGCAGCCAGAGTCTATTAAGGCTTTCACCTTCACAGCTTCGGGCATGGGGGGGATTAATATAGTCACTGTTTTGAAGATGGGTGTGATGCATCCACTTACCAGGGTTTTGCCCTCCGAGCTGTCATCTGACGCATCCACCGCCCTGTGGTGTAGGCTGGAGTTCTTTCCCCTTGGTGAGCAGAAGTGGGGGGTTCTGCAATTTCCATCATTCTCATGGCCGTTTCTTTTGGCTTAGCTGAATACTTTCCGGGTTTGTTGATTGGGGATCTGTCTGGGTTGTGCTGGGGGGCCTTTGAGCGGCATTCTACAGCTCGATGCCCTTCTCTTCCGCACTTGAAACATCCCATTTGCTTCTTGGCTGTATCCGATGAGTTCACCGGTTGGTGTGTCAGCTCAGGCGGGGGGCGGCTCCATTGTTTTCCTCGGCGGTGCCTCTTCAATATGTCAATCTCTGCTTCCTCTGCCAAGACGTACCATTCCTCAAGTTGATGTGGGTCCCCTCGGGGCAGGCAAGCATCATATAGATCATAGTTTAGTCCGTCTTTGAAATGGCCAAGGAGGATGTCTTCTGACCAATTCAGTTTGCTGGCAATGGCCCGGAATTCTTGGGTATACTCAGCCACTGGGCGTTTTCCTTGCCTCATCGTTGTTATCCTTTCACGGGCTTTGCGATCAGCCAGGGGGTCTTCAAATCGTCTTCTCAAAGAGGACATGAAACGGTTGAAGTTACTGAGTTCTGGGGCATTGGAGTCATGCAAGTTCACCACCCAATCCGCAGCTGGTCCATCCAGGGCAGATTGCATGATCCGGATGCGGGCTTTGTTGCTGGGAATGTCCTGCCCATATTCCTCCATGTAGCTGAGGACTTGGGTTAGGAAAAACCCCAAGCGTGTTGGCTCCCCTTTGAATTTCACTTCCAACGGTGGACGTCTTGGAATGGATCGGTGCCTTCGTTGTGGGTGGTAGTGTCTTCCGTCCAGATTACCATCTGTGGTCCGGTAGGGGGTGGGGGCTCCTGGATCAGTAGATGTCCCTGGGGTTGCAGGTTCCATGTCCCCCTCGGTGTCTCTCCCTTTGCGGCTCCAGGAACTGGGGCGGCCGTAGGGCTCAGTATTCTCCTCTCCTAGGGAGCTGAGAGTTCTCTTTATCAGGTCAATAGCTTTCTCTAGGATCCAGCCTGAGTACGGTGCCCAGCTTCCTCCCTCTTCACTTGCGTGCAGGGATTTCTCCATCTCCTGCTTCCATTCTGGTTGCTTGGTCCCCCGTCTCAGGGTCACCTTTCTTGATTCCTTTCCCCACTCACTTTTCTTTCCAACGCCCATCGACCAGCGAGGCTTGTGGTCCTGTGTCTCCACCACTTCTTCTCCTGAGGAATCTTGCCTCTCGGATCCCAACATCTGGCAAGGTTCCAACTGGGTCAGCGGCTCTCTTTCCAGGGAGTTTTCCCCCTCTCTTGCTCCATTGTCTGACATGGTAAATTTTTGCAAAATCCCCCGGCAAGGGTCTTCCTTCCAGGTGGATTCATTTTGCAAGTCCTGTCTAATGTAAGGACCCACCCCACTTTGCATCTTAAGAAGACAGAACTCTTGGAATAATTCTTCCAACAGGAATCCTTTATTAAGAGAAGTGGTTGCAGGCATGCTAGACAGGACTTGGGGTTCAAGCTCTTCCATTCAAGGTTTTAAGGGGTTCCCCATTAGTCCCACCCAATCAACCCCCCTTCCAGTGATAGTTTCAAGTATCACAATTCCACCCCCTTTCTTCTTTCTTCCGTCTGGATGGAGACTTCAGATAACTACATGAAAGGCAATTACCCTTCTTTGATATGCTACCGCTTAGAGGTCACAATAAACACACATTCATCATTCAGCCCTTTGAAGTGTACTGAAGGAAGTGAGGGCCATAAAGCCCCTTTGCTCTCCCCCTTCTCTCCCTCTTATGGCAGAATCCAGAGAAGGCAGAATTGGGAGTTTCTATATTTGATAATTAAAGATGAAATATAATTGGATTCTGACACTTATAATCATTAACAATTGTTTGACTAGCCCCACTATCTATTAATCATTTGTCTCTGCTATTACAATATCTAACTTTTGTAACAATAGCTTGTCCATTTGTTGTTCATCTTCCTTGTAAACAGTTTTTTCTTGAAATGAGTTTCAGCCCCACAGATGAAGCATTTCTTTTTCTCCTGTTCTTTCTTCTTGGCAATTCTCTGCTGAGATGTAATCCAATCTCTGCAGACAGGCAGTTTGCTGCTCTGCTCTCTCTGCTCCTTGGACCCCCACCTCAGGAATTTCTCCTCATGGCTTGTTCTAAAATGGCATTTCTGTTTGTCAGAAATCAAACAGACTTTAAGTCCTTCCTTACTTAATTCCTGTTCTGGTCTGCATTCAAAAACAGCTGAAACGATGGCCCACGTTTCATCAAGACTATTTAGTACCAACAGCACCTTCTGAGATTCAGGAATCTGTATTCCTCGCTGTTCTAATTCAACAAACAATTTCTGCATGTGGAGCAAATGCTCTTCTATGCTCTCATGTGACAGCAGCCAGGCTCTGTACAATTGTCTCAATAATTGCACTATATTGCTTGCTGACACACTCACATGGACTCTTCTCAACTTCAGCCAAACTTCCTTTGCAGTTTTTAAGTCAGCTATGTGAGATGTAAAAACCCCAAATTTTGATACTCACAATACAAAGACAAGTCTGGTTAACAAAACAAAGGTTTATTGGAGAATAACATAAAAAGAAGAAAAAGGAAAGAGAAGAAAAGAAAAGAACAAGAGCATTTGCAAACGCGGCCTCCTGAAATCTTCCCACTCGAATGTTTTCCAAGAGAGCACTGGCCTGGTTTCAAGCTCTGCATTTTATACCTCTACAATGCATGTCACATCTAAGAAGCTCTTTCATCTTTATAGATGTACTTTGAAGTTGTACTTAAAGTCATCCTGACCTCTTCCAGCCATCTGCTGTTAACTTGTTTATTTGTAATTTTCACCTAGGGTCAAAATCTCCCTCTTTGATAGTAGGATTTCTACTCAAAGTGTAAGTTCCTGTGTCCGGAGGATTTTAGGCAGTAAACATTGAACAAACCTCACACATTTGGCAGTGCATTGCTACATTTGCATTACAGTGTTACATTTGTGTTAAATAGACAGTCTCATATATTGGCATTACATTTCTACAATTATATTTCTACAATTTTATAAAAGAATAACTTTTATTTCCTTCAGCTACATTGAAGAATTGTTCATCTTCCACACTTAAGATGTTGTAAGCCAGTGCCTTATGCCTCTGTTGATCTGCAGCTGCTAATTGCCCCTGGGGTGGATTAATCACAATATCCCAGAGCTACTTAGCCTTCAGGAAGCATTCCATTTTTGCAGCCGAAATAAGATAATTCTTTTGTCCCAATCGACAAAAGGAGAGCAGAGAGCTCTCCTTTAAATCAGCCATCGTGCAAGCCTTCAGCTGAGTCTTCTACCTTTATCTTTTTCTTTATTTAACTCAGACAGTCCTTCAGCTTAATTACAGCTCTGTATTGAGCCTCAATCTTTTTCTTCAGTCTGAACTGTATGCAAGGGCTGGCTGGGATCTGGGCCCATAACCTGTTAGAGTTTACAGCTTTCCAGTGCAAAAATAAGTCCAAAAAATAAGCACACATTCAAAATGAGCAGGAGGCATAGTTTCAAAAAACTTTATCTGTAAAATATATATAAACATGATACATACAGTTTCATTCAGATCTTGGCAACATGGTAGAGAACAACAACTAATTCAGGAGATCAGGACACAGGGAGAGACTAAGACACGCCCAGACCTAGGCTGGATCATATGCTTCTCGCAGTCAATCCTGTGTCTCAGTTAAAAAACAGTTCCCATTGGCTGATTCATTGCTATGGCTATTCCAGTTCATAAACTCTTACACACTGACAGGTGCAGAAAAGTACTTTCCTCATCCTCCCATGGCCACCAGCTGACTGAAGGAGTACATAGTGACTCACAGAGACCCAGCTTGGCTTCATCCTCTGTGACACATATTTACATTTGATTTCTTATTTCCAATTAATATTCTTGTGGAAAACAAAAGGACTTTTAGGAATTCCAAAGGGTGTAACAGAGAGGTTTATTTGCGCAAGGTTCAGAAGCTGGTTAAAAACAGCAAATTCTGAACAAAGGGGGTGGGTTCAAACTACAGTTTTATAGCTCTCTCTTTCTCAGGAACAAAGGAGCACACATGGAATCTACATTGTATATCATTCGGTTAGTTTCTCACAGGCATACAATGAAGAGAGTTTTACTTTATACAATGTTTCTCAACGTGCATTAGGTCAGTCATGTATTGTTAACACAGCTTTTGCTAACACAGCTTTCTTCCAGGAATTATACAGACACATCATTTTACTTGAATAATGATTTTTCATCATCATCATTATTATTCTACTTTATTCTTCATTTTATTCTATGTTATTCCACTTTATTCCACTTCAATATCATGTGAGCTAGACAGGGACAGCCAAAGGGCCAGATGTGGACTATTGCTGTAAAATCCCCAGGTCTGTCCTGATGGCTACTGGATGCCCTTTTCATGGTCATTTCCTTGGTCACTTACAATTAATTTATTGGATTTTCTTTCATTGTACCATTTGAGATTGCAACTGAATCATCTCCTGAAATACTTTCCGCATATAGGTCATCTCATTGCAAAATAACCCCCTTCTCTACAAATGCAACCTTCTTTGCTGCTTCTGAAGGAGAGCAGGGCCTTACCAAGATAGATCTGTACAAAACAGTTGGATTTTACACTATAAACTTTCTGCTATTTGCTCTTTAAGCCCTGGATACTGATGCTGCCTCTATAGACTTCTGATAATGGTCTTGTCTGGTCTCAAAATCTTTTCTCGCATTATTGGCTGGAAGCTGCTTTCTTCCCTTTCTTTCTGAAAGATGCTCACAGCATATAATGAAGTTCAAATAACAGTAAATACCAAGGAACGATGTCTGCAACTAAAGAGTTAACCTAAAATAAATATTTGGCTCTTACTCAACAAAACTGTTTTTGATTAAAAAAAATGTACAGAAATTTCCTATTTCAAGATTACTTGAAATATAAGAAATACTCCTTGAGAAACATATTGTTTGAAATATATGTTTTGGTAAGAATCTATCATAATATGGTGCAATATTCATATTTTCAAATCTGACCCTTATAGTTTGCCGAGTTGTACCATAATCCAATTCATTTTAAGCTCTCTGAGATGCCAAGCAAGGAAGTATTAAATGTGCCATCTGCTATTGCAATTTGTATTCTACTTCTTGGTGTAGCATCAAAGAATTCTGCATGTTCGCTTTCCTACTGTTTCAAATGTAGCAAAGCAAAAGCACTAAATTGTTGAAGTGAAATAGCAGAATAAAAGGAGTAAAATTTGCAACAATATCGGGGGGCGGGGAGAAAGGGTTCATGTGCATATGAATATGCAATATTAGTAGATTCTATAGATTCACTGTTTTTTTATGAGGGCTAAATATATACAGCATTCTACAAGTAGATTCATAGTTATTTTATATGGACTATTTTCCGTTTATATAGTATTCATACATTATGATTTCTCTCTGCATAATTTATTACCATTAAAGTTAACAGCTATCATTTATTTTCCTTTTTTATAGTAATTGTATTAAACATTATAATCAGAAAGATAAAAACTAATACAAACTAAGAAAAATAAAAGAATAAAAATATATAATAGAAAGTGCAGGACATTAAGAATATAAAAGAAAAAGAAAAATAGAAAAGAAAAATAAAAGACGTATATAAATTATTCTCCTATTCATCATAACAAGTGTCTTGTTCCTTCTCACAAAATTCTTCCAAAGTTCAGCAAGTCTATTTTATAATGCAATATAAGAAAGTTACCCATGTTGTTCTTTTAGTTTGTTATTGGTATATCCCTTGTAATTATTAAGATATTAACTAGTTTCATTTATATATTCAGTCTAACATCTTATTCCATATCATTCTTGTAACCACTCATTTTTAAGTCTACTTTCAGATCAGTGTAAATCTTGTTTGATAAAATATGTTCCCTCTTCTATAACATTTTTAAAATACATGATGGACACACTTAAAATTAACTTTTCAGGGTTCACAAATATTCTTCAGCATGGCCAAAGTTAAAGTATTTTATTCCTTTTGTATTAGTAAGTCAAATTTAAGTGTTCTTTTCCGTTAACTGCAATCTTTATTTTGTTTAGGTTGCCTCTAGGATCCAATCTTCAAAGTCCCATTCTATCAGTTTTTTAAGAAATCATATTTCAAATTAACCTGGACATTTAGTCCATTTGTAATTTTCCAAAATCAATGCTAATTACTCTTTTCTGTTTATTTTTTTTTAAATCCTTAAAAGTGTATTTAAATTTTCTTTTGTGAAGGATTGAAGGAGACTCACCTAGTGCTGTAAAACCTGTCATCCCAAAAGTTCCTATTAAATGAAAAGCAATTAAGAAGCAATTCTCAAAAATGATTAGAAAAGTACTTCTGAGGAAGAAATAGCAAACTGAAGTGTCTATGGAGATTCTCAGTCATTCAGATCATAGTTGTCTCAGTTTGTTATCTTCAGTTTGTGATAGCAAACTGAATCTGAATCTGCTGAGATTGCAAGCTGATGACTGTAGATAGAGCTGGTAAATGTACTGGCTCTTTGTGATTCCTCTCCTGAGAAAGAAAGAATTGGGATCACTAAAAAGTTTTTCAGATAGTTGCTTTTCACAAGGAGATCACAAGATAATGGTCTCCAGAGGGTTAAGAAGAGATGGGGGAAAAACATCTTGGCCTTTAGGGACACAGAGTTCACATACCATTTATTTTCCAATAACACTTCAAGAAACCTTCTCCCAAGTTTCACATTTACCAATACTTCATAAGAAAGAATTTTCCAGGGTAACGTTAGTCATACAAGAACAATTTGTTCCAGTTTTTACACACTTATTTAATTAACTATCATTAGCTACCAAACTACCAAATTTACATTCTGTAGCGGTTCTCATTTGCTAGATTCATTCTATCTATCTATCTATCTATCTATCTATCTATCTATCTATCTATCTATCTATCTATCCATCTAACAAATTAATCACATAACTGAATGAAATTCAATGAGAAAAAAAATTCAGTGGTGAAAAAAGTAAGGTTCTACATTTAGCCAAGAAACACCAAAAACACAAATACAGAATAGGTGGCACCTGGCTCAATAGTAGTAACTGCGAGAAGGATCTTGGAGTCCTAGTGGAAAATCACTTAAATATGAGCCAACAGTGTTAGGTGGCGGCAGCCAAAAAAGCTAGCACAGTCCTAGGCTGCATTAACAGAGAGATAGAATCAAGATTACGTGATTCTATCTATACAAGATCACTTTATAATGCCTTGGTAAGACCATACTTTGAATACTGCATCCAGTTTTGGTTGCCACAATGTAAAAAAGATCTTGAAACACTAGAGAGAGTACAGAGAAGAGAAACAAAGGTGATCAGGGGACTGGAGGCTAAAACTTATGAAGAACGGATGCTGGAATTGGATATCTCTAGTTTAATGAAAAGAAGGACATGATAGCAGTGTTCCAATATCTAAGGGGCTGCCACAAAGAAGAGGGAGTCAACCAATTCTCCAAAGCACCTGAAGACAGGACAAGAAGCAATAAATGGAAACTAATCAAGGAGAAAACTAACTTAGAACTAAAGAGAAATTTCCTGACTGTTAGAACAATTAATCAGTGGAATGATTTGTCTCGTGAAGTTGTGGGTACTCCAACACTGGAAGTTTTTAAGAAGAGATTGGACAACCATTTGTCTGAAATGGTATAGGGTTTCCTTCCTGAGTAGGGAGTTGAACTAGATGACCTCCAAGGTTCCTTCAACTCTGTCATTCTGTTGTTCTATTATTTCACCAAGCTTTTTGGATAATAGGGTTAGATGATAGAATCAGACTGTTAAATAACATAGATAGGAATATAAGTTATAATAATGCAATGTACTACTTGAGAGAATGACGGGAGCAGTGGAAAAAGTTTTTATGCTGAGGCATATACAATGTGTCTTTTTATTAGTACTGTAGATGTGGGGAGAATGCCAAGCAGGGGGCTTAGGTAATCTGTTTTTATTTATTTTACAGCCAGCTTATATTATTTATATTATTGTATATGTATTATATATATGATTATTACTATGAAATTATTTGAATTGTACAAAGAGTTAATGTAATCTATTCCCTTAGCTTTTTAAACTCTAAATCTAGTCATTATGAAAGGAACATATTTCTAGAAAATACTTGTTCCTCTGTAGATTTTATTTTGAGTTTGATTTAAAACCTCTAAACATCTTTGTGAGTACATATATATTACAGGTGGAAGCAAAACTGATTGACAGATTGGATAGCTTGATGTCAGAAGGAAAAGGTGATGAAACTTACAGAGAACTCTTCAACAGTATGTGAGTAATAAATGTATTTTAAAAATTATTTGACTTAGTTTTTTTTAATCAAAGAATATTTGTCTGAATGATTAAAGAAGTATAGCCCCTGTGTATATAGTATAATTTTTTTTACAGCAGTAATTATGGTATTTCTTTATTTGTTAGAAGTAGAATATACAGTAATTATTAAGATCATAAATAATTACTAATATTTTAAAGTGAAATGTTTATTTTCAAGACAGCATTTTTCAGAACATTTCTCAGTGGAATAAAGTTATTATCAGTTTTTATGGCTTTTTTACTTACATTAAAAAATATTAGCATGCCAACACAAAACAAATGCTATAAACAATTAAATTAACTTAATTTATTTCTGTTGAACATGTATAGTGCAATATGAATATTCAATCTTTCTGAAAACTAAAACAGGTAAAAATTCAATTCAACATTGATTTCACCGGAGTTAAGCATGTACCTTTATCCGTTTAACTGCAATGGTTTAGACTAACAGAACTCATCTTTAATAGTAAAATAATATCATTTTAATTGTAGGTTTACTATCTCTGCATTGTAGTAATTCCCACAACTATTGTCATGCAACATTATCTGGATTTTCAATCTCTAATATTTGGAACAAAAAGCAAACTTTAATAACATGTTTTCAAAATTTTAAGATGAATGGAATTAAGGAACACTTGAGAAAACTCAGCAAGCAAAATTAACATGTTTATCAGAATGTATATTATATACAGATTAATCAAACAAAAACAAGAAGCACATAAAATAGTGTGGAGCTCTTGGTTGTTTGCCATTAAACATTTCATTACCTAACGAGATAACATCATCAGTGCAAGTTGGGTAATGAAATTGATGATTTTACCTAATTGGATTATGAAACACCTGTACACAAACAACCAAGAGCACCAAGAATTCCACAGTTTCTTCCTGAATCCACTGATATGTTCTTCTGTTGGAACATATCCCATAATACCTACTATCCCACCATCTTTGTGAATAGCCAATTTGGAATTTATTTAGATAAACATCTATATATATATTAGTTGAACCTGCACAGATTTTATAATCATGCAGTTCAAAGCAATTCCATTTAAAGTCATTCATGTATATTGGTTGATTTCAGAAATATATAATATACATGGTCTTTAAAAAGAAAGAATTGGATATTAATGGTACTTAATTTGCACTGCAATATTATAAAATTGTAATTATTAGTTATGTGGCAGGCTTTATTTAGGGAGCCTAGAAAGTCATCACATTCATCTGATGAAGTACCAAACAATGTGTCGTTCAACTGGTACTAAACACAGACTTTGATAGGTAATATTTTCTGAATAAAAATGTTAAAATATATATTTGGTGTTGAAATGTTGACTTCTGGTAAGAGTTGTTTAGATGAAACCCTTTTCTGTTTGATCAGCAGCATGAGAAGGCTCAGAAAATTATATGCTCACATAAAGGCCTCAACAAGTACAGTACTCAGATCAGGAGAAAATCAATTTCATTGGGACCGCATCAGCATTGTGGTTGCCCTGGGGGGGGGGGCTGGGAGGGTGTGGCCAGGATGCATGTGGCTTACTGGGTGGGCATGGCCTGCTGGGTGAGTGTAGCCAGCTCTACAACACTCGCTTCAGAGGTGCCTGGGCAGGATTTGGGCAGATCTGAGGGTCTCCGGTGGAGGAGGGTGGGATGGGGCGAGCGCCGGGACATGGTCCCTCCCACTCTCCCTTCCTTCCTCTATTCCTTCCTTCCTCCCACCCTCCGTTCCTTCCTCTCTCCCTATCTTCCTCCCTCCCTTCCTTCTTGTTCCTTCCTTCTTCCCTCCCACCCTCCCTCCTACTCTCCCTTCCTTCTTCCCCCATTCCTTCTTTCCTTGCTCTCACCCTCCATTCCTTCCTCCCTATTCCTTCCTTTCTCTGTTCTTTCCTTCTTCCATCCCTCCCTTTTTCCCTCCCTCCTTCCCACTCTCCCTTCCTTCTTTCTTCTGTTCCTCCCTCCCTCCGTTCCTTCCTCCCTTCCTTCCTCCCACACTCCATTCCTTCCTCCCTCTGTTCCTTCCTTCCTCTCCCTTTTTTCCCTCCCTCCCACCCTGTTCCTCCCTCCATTCCTCCAACCCTCCGTTGCTCCATTTCTTCCTTACTCCCTCTGTTCCTTCCTTACTTCCTCGGTTCCTTCCTTTGCCTTTTCATCTCTTTCCTTCCCCAGCGTTCAGGAAGGGGTGATGGGAGGGGGAGAGATTGCCAGCACTAACATGCTGCTGCTGGCCATTCCTATACCATGTGGGCGGGCGGGGGCAGGCCCGTTGAAAGGGATGCCTCATGGCTGCAAGGCTGAAGGTGCTGGTGGGGGGGTGGCACTGATCTACAATCTGGTTACATCCATCAAAGCCAGAATGCACTCAGCTATGATCCACTGGAACCAGCAAGGAACTGCCCCGCTGCCTCTTGTCCTGCCCCCCAGGTATGTGCACAGGAGATGGCCAGCGCCGGCATCCTGGTTGAAGTCAGCCTGCAGGGCAAGACAGCCAGCAGGGACGCTGGACTTCACTTGTGTGCACACCAGGGGGCAGGGTGGGGATGCTCCATGAATTTTAGGCTGAGCGCGGATGTAATCAGGTTGTAGATCAGTGCAGCCCCCCCAGCACCTCCAGCCTCGCAGCCACGAGGCTTTCCTTTCACTGGGACAGACCCCCCCATGGGATAGCAAGACCGGTGGCAACATGGCAGTGCTGGCAATCTCTCCCCGTTCCCCCTTCCTGAGCATGGAGGAAAGAAAGAGATGAGAAGGAAGGAAGGAAGTATTGTTAGAAGTAAAGTCTTCATCCTGGTTCATCCAAGCCAGGAATAAATAAGCAACATGGCGACTGCTTTGGGAAGAAGGTTACAGTTTATTGCAGAAAGATGGTTCTTCAGGAAAGAGCAGAGGAGAGAAGGGCTGAGCACATGGGCTTGGGGTTTTTATACCCCCCCTAGCCTTTTGTTTGGAATAGCTTCCTGTTCCTGTGGCATGAACTTTGAGGCTATTTCCTGTGTCACGTATTCTGACCTGAGTTTAGGTGTGCCTCTATGGTATACTTGATGGTAATGGTTAGTCCTATTATATCCCAAAAGTCATCTCCTGCTTCCCTGGGGCTGGGCTAATGACTCTTAAGAGTTTCTTTGTCTTGAGTTCCCTGGTTCCAACCTTCCTGATGGTTTTACATTTGCATTTGTATGAGGCTAGCTCTTGCTTGGGGCCAAGAAATTTGGGGCCAGGTTTGGTTTCTGCTTTTCAAAAAATCCTTTTGGTGAAAAATATATTTTCCTTTTTAATATTTCCTTCTGGGGGGAGCTAACTTCCCTCAATCCCCGCTTTGTGCCTTAAGTGTGTGAATGACACTCTTAAATGGCAAGATTAAAATTAATCTGGTCAGGGAAACTTGGTAAACAATCTTTTAAACTGTTAAGCCAAAAAATAAGACACTAATAGAGGCAGCAGAAAAAGATCCCTGCTCCCAAAAGGAGAGCTTGCAACCCATAAAGTTCTAAAAGTCAAGGCAAAAATTGTTAGGTGAAAAAGAAATTTATAGTGTCCAATATTCTGTGCCAATCATTTTGAAATGTTGGATGTCACTTTTAGCTTCCAGTCAGGTTTACATACCTCCCAAAATTCTTCACAGCCATGGTTTTCCTTAGTACATAACCACTGGCTGCTCATTTTCAAGGATTGTGGCCTGCCTTAGCTTTTAGTTCAGTGCATCCAGGTTAGTAATGTTCAATTAAGGTTAGCCAATATGCCAGGCTATTCAATTTTTCTTAAATTGCACATAGTGAGCTCTAGGAATCCCAATCTGGGCTCACTTGTGCAAGATATTCAGGGCTGAGGTTTGGGGATCTTTCCTGTTGCTTCCTTAGTCAGGGCATAAGAATTGCAAATCAACTGAGGGGGCCTAGTTCCCTCCCCCTTGGAATTTGCTGGAAGTTGTTCCTACAAAGCTTTGGTGCAATAGAGCAAAAATCAGCCTGGGGAACTTTACTAAAGGTAGGTGGAGGGGATAGACTCAATGTGATTCTGAATGGTGTAAATGGTATGTGTGTGTGTGCATGTATGTGCAGCTACTTTTATACAATAGGCAATACAAACATTATGGATAAATTTTCCCTCCCACCAGATAGAAGTCCAAGGTGTTCAGTACTTGTTGTGCCAACTATTCCCAAATGCCATCTTTCCATTAATTCATTCAACTGGCTTGTTACAATACAAATGTGGCAAGAAAGAAAAGTTTTACAATGACTTTCCACCCTCCCCCCCCCATAGTCTAATTTTCTCTTCTGAGGCTTCACATAGCACCAGTGACTCCAGGACTTCTTCCTTCTGCAGCTCTCACAGGCATCTGGGGAAATGGTAGGACTTGGGAAGATGTTCCACTTAGATTGCATGGTGGCTTTTTAGTGGATGGCTGGATTTAAAGCTCAATTCCATGGCTCAAATGGATGGAGGCAGCATCTGGGTCTGTGTATTCCAAAGGTTTGGGGGCAGGGCTGAAAGATACAAGAACAAGGTCTCCCCCCTTTCTGGATAGACTCTCCCAGGAAAGGCAGACAAAAGGTATGGAGAACAAGGGCAAGAAAAGAATTGGAAGGGGGATAGCTTGCAGGCAGTTTGAAAAGGCATTTATATTGCAGTGGTCAAAGAAACAGGCAAATAAAACCTGCCTTTAACATTTATTCTAAAATAAACCACATTGTTTTAGAGATTGAGAAATGTTTATGTTTCAGGAGAGCTTCATAGTAGTTTCACCAATAAGTGATAGTTAAGAAAAGTAACTTAAGAAAATTATTTCCCCACACAAGCAGATTTGAGCTTCAAAAGGCTCTTGTAGATAGACACACATTTTTCAGGAAAAGGATAGCTAGATAAAACCCATTTAGAACACAAACTCATTTACAACATATTGCAGAATGATTTTACAGAGCTTGGGGCAGGACCGGGAGGCTCTCCTTATAGTCACTCATGCCCTTGTCACCTCACGTCTGGACTACTGCAACGCGCTCTACATGGGGCTACCCTTGAAAAGTATTCGGAGACTACAGTTGGTCCAGAATGCAGCCGCGCGAGTGATAGTGGGTGCTCCTCGATACACCCATGTTACACCTATCCTCCGTGAGCTGCACTGGTTGCCTATTGGTCTCGGGGTCCAATTCAAGGTGTTGGTTATTACCTTTAAAGCCCTATATGGCTCAGGGCCAGACTATTTGCGAGACCGCCTACTACCTAATAGTTCCCTTCGTCCGGTTGGATCCCACAGGCTGGGCCTCCTTCAGGTCCCGTCGGCCAAGCAGTGCCATTTGGCGGGGCCACGGAGGAGGGATTTCTCTGTGATGGCACCCACGTCTTGGAACCAGCTCCCCCCGGAGATTAGGACCGCTCCCACCCTGTTGGTTTTCCGTAAGCTGCTTAAGACCTGGCTTTTCCGGCAGGCCTGGGTTTATAAAATCTGACCCCTGGATGACTGTTCTTGTACTGTTTGTTTTGTTATGTTTTATGTGTTTTTATTGTTAGCCGCCCAGAGTCCTCCGGGAGTGGGGTGGCTTATAAATTTTAAAAATAAAATAAATAAAAATAAACCCAGCCGGCAGGACACTCCCTTCTCCCCCAAAGAGGAAATATCTTGGTAAATACAAGGAGGACCCAATACAAACTAGTCTGACTCACAAACACTTAACACACACTGGCTATAAGGAAAACACACACTGGCTAGCAGCAATTAGGATTGACAGGATTAGTATAAAACACCAAAAGGTACACAACAATGAAATAAAACACTGGATTCCCCCTGGAACAAAATTAACACCTTTTAGACAGAATTGAGAAGGAAATTAACCCAACAACAGATACTGACCCCCAAAAAATCAGAAATGACCATTTTGGAAACCATGAAAGGCATTCCAATGAAACAAATGTACAAAAAATGGTTTGCATTCATCAAAGAAAGGGACTGAGTTACTTGGCAATAAATTCACAGATTTTCTGGAGGAATATTTAAACAAGGGACAGTGAGTTAATTGATACAGAACATCCCTGTCCCCAGCAATCAAAAATTACAGGGTTAGCAGTGCAAGTAACATAGATGTGTATGGACAAGAATATCAACCTTGCTATCAAGCAAAATCAAGCTTTTAATAGTGTCACACAAAGTGCACTAACACATAGGTGTCAGTCATAAAGAATGAGGGCAAATATAATATAGTTCTCATTATAGAAACATGGTGGGATAAAACCCACAAATGAAACACTCAACTAGAGGGATTTCAATTGTTTAAAAGGAACAGATCAAATAAAAGAGGAGGCAACAACAATGATGGAAACTGTCTTGAATGCACTTGGATCAATATAAAAGGGGAAAAATGACATTGCAATAGGTATATACAATAGGCCCCCCAACCATACAGGGGAAATAGATGACCTTTTTGCTAGTCAGCTAATTAAGATGCATAGGAAGCACATGACAATAGAACACAGTCAAACTAGAGTCTTGGACTTTAAGAGAGCTAATTTCAATAAACTTGAGATGGCTTGGGAGGGATTCCATGGATGAAAATCCTCAAGGGGAAACAAGAAGCTTGGGGATTTTTTTTAAAAAAAAAAACATAATCCAGTCTAGCACAATACTAACAAAGAAGAAAAATAATAGCTCTCACAAGAAACCAGCATGGCTGCATAAAGGACTCTTTGATAAATTGAAAGATAAGAGGGATAAGTATAAAAAGTGGAAAGAGGGGCACATAACTAAAGCAGAATATTAGCAAATAGTCTCAGCCTGCAAAGATGAGGTGAGGAAAGCTAAGGCTCAAAATGAACTAAGGCTTGTGACCACAGTCAAAAATAATAAAAAAGCAAACAGTCCAACTTATCAAAAACAGTACCATAAAAAATAGATTAGAAACACAAGTTAAGATAGGCAAGAAAAAATGGTAAGTGAGCACTTATCCAGCCTAGCAGAGTTCAAATCACCAGGACCAGATGGATTACACCCCAAGGTTCTCAAGAAACTGGCAGATATGATCTCAGAACCACTGAATTATATTTTTCAAAGATCCTGGAGCACTGGGGAACTACCAGAGGACTGGAAAAGAGCTGATGCAGTTTCCCTCTTCAAAATAAATAAATAAATAAATAAAAATAGATCTAGGAAACAACAGAGCTATCAGCCTGACCTCAATACCTGGGAAGATCCTGGAAAAGATAATCAGCGAGCACCTAGAGGCAAACAAAGTCATTACTAAAAGCCAACATGGGTTTGTTAAACAGATTATGCTAGACCAGTGGTTCTCAACCTTTTTAATGCCACGACCCCCAATCAGTCATAAGTCGAGGACTACCCAACCGGTCATAAGTCAAGGACTACCCAACCGGTCGTAAGTCGAGGACTTTCCCTGCCCGGGAGCACTGTGCACGTGTGGTGCTGCCCCCTGCGCTGGCCGAGGCGTAGCTGGCAAGTGGCAGAAACAGCGCAGGCCGACCACCGGCTGGGCCACCAGCTGGCCCAGCCCAAGGGAGGTAAGGCACCTGCCGGGCCCCATGCACGCCAGCAACCCTCCCTGCGCCCGCCGGCCTCCCACCTCCCACCCTGGCCCTCTTTTACTTACATTTTTAGTAGTTGCTCAGCAGGGAGGGGTGGAAACTTCCAGACAGCTCGCCTTCGCTGCAGACAACTTGCAGCACCGTTTGCAGAATGGGACTTTTGGCGGGCTCAGCAGGGCAGAGACAGCCTGGACAATTCCTATTGGCTTTTGAAAGCCAATAGAATTAGACTCTATTCAAGAGAGTCTATTCTATTGGCTTTCAAAAGCCAATAGAATAAAAGGAAGTAGCACAGCTAAGGAAAAGGGGAAAAAAATGGCGGACTGCATTGTTTGGCGACCCCCGTGAAATGATCGTTTGACCCCAAATGGGATCCCGACCCACAGGTTGAGAACCACTGTGCTAGACAAATCTTACTGCATTCTTTGGCCCAGTTACAAAATTAGTGGACTAGAGGACTGCTGTGGATATAATTTTCTTGGACTTATTAGTGAAGCATTTGATAAAGTTCGTATAGGGTTTCCTACCTGAGCAGGGGGTTGGACTAGATGACCTCCAAGGTCCCTTCCAACTTTATTATATATTATTAAATGCAAGAGTGAAATCTTTCTAGCAGATGAACTTAAAACATTCCCTCCTGCTAACTTTGGGCTGTTCTTAAGAGTACACAGAGAAAAAGAGGAAAACAAACAAACAAACACATTTTTCTTCACTCTGTTTGTTGGCCAGACAAACAGAGTGAGGTATTTCCTTTTTTGTGGCTTATTTTAAGCAAATTTTCTAGCAGAATTTTAAAATTCTTTTCTCTTTGGATCTGAAACAGTTAGCAGTCACATTTACCTCACACACAAAGACTTTGACAAACATATATACACAAAGACAAGGAAAACAGAGAAAGAAACAGAAGTCTTAGTTTTACACATTCTAGTCGTTCCCACCATAAATTTCAGGTAACTCAAGTTAGGGAAGGCACACATTTTAAACATACCACGTGGTTGCATAGAGGAGAGAGAGAGAGAGAAAGAGAATCGCTATTTTATTTTTCCTTTTAAGTACCTTTATTTGGCCAAATTGGTTTCCCAGTTTCATCCTTCAGCAAAGCCCTAAGCAAAGCTCATTCTCACAAATTTGTCTTGCTCGCTTTTTTTTCCCTTATCATCCAGGACAGGCACTCAGCCTCTCGTCCCACACCTCGAGCACATCTCCAATAAGTGTCCTAATTCCAACCCTCGAACTGCAGCTACCCATGCTCCCCTTCCGATGTGGGGTTCAAATTGGCTCAGTTGGGTTTTTCTTCTCCTTAGCAGCACTTCCCAGCCGCTCTTAGCGACAACAAACCTGCTGCCCCTCCTCAGTGTTTGGGCACTAAAAAATTGCCCAGGAAGGACTCCGGTCCCTACATGAAGTGGCCCTTCCAGTTTAGGGACCCCCTTGGTTTTGCGGACCTCAAAAATATGTTGTCCGAGGAGGACCTGCGCACAGGTACTCGGCCTCCATTCATGCACCGCCTATCAGTTTTACAGATTTAGAAGTCTGTTGAGGACCTGTGCTTTGTGCACTTGAGTACGGGCCCCTCATATAGGTGGGCTTTGCTTACAGGGCCTTACCAGCTGGTTGCCCAAATCCAATTCTCTCATTCACTCATTCCATTCCATTTTCACACAGCCTCTCCCTTTTCCTTAACAAAAGGTCCTACACTCTGACCTAACCCCCATGCTTTCCAGGTTCTGCCAATTAAACAGATTCTTTCTGTGGCTAGGAAAGACCAGAAAGAGCAAAATCCAACTGTGATTGGGAAAAAAGGGTGTTCTCACTCACACACACAGACATACACACATTTTCTTTGTTCCCCTGGGCTTTAAACTTAAAATTTAGAGGTACTCACCTTCACCTTCTTTCCAAAGCAGCCCTTGAGCTCAAACCTAAAACTCCCTTTACTACCCTGATTCCACATGGGCAAGGCCTGGGAAACCCATCTACAGACACAAGGGGTCTGCTGCCGGCAAGATGGGGCTTACCAGCCTCAGTCCATTGGAGAGGTTAGCTTGGAGTCCCATCTCTGGGGTGCCAAATTGTTAGAAGTAAAGTCTTCATCCTGGTTCATCCAAGCCAGGAATAAATAAGCAACATGGCGACTGGTTTGGGAAGAAGGTTACAGTTTATTGCAGAAAGATGGTTCTTCAGGAAAGAGCAGAGGAGAGAAGGGCTGAGCACATGGGCTTGGGGTTTTTATACCCCCTCTAGCCTTTTGTTTGGAATAGCTTCCTGTTCCTGTGGCATGAACTTTGAGGCTATTTCCTGTGTCACGTATTCTGACCTGAGTTTAGGTGTGCCTCTATGGTATACTTGATGGTAATGGGTTAGTCCTATTATATCCCAAAAGTCATCTCCTACTTCCCCTGGGGCTGGGCTAATGACTCTTAAGAGTTTCTTTGTCTTGAGTTCCCTGGTTCCAACCTTCCTGATGGTTTTACATTTGCATTTGTATGAGGCTAGCTCTTGCTTGGGGCCAAGAAATTTGGGGCCAGGTTTGGTTTCTGCTTTTCAAAAAATCCTTTTGGTGAAAAATATATTTTCCTTTTTAATATTTCCTTCTGGGGGGGCTAACTTCCCTCAGTATAATGGAGAGGGCAGTTGGTGAAAAGGCTTTTTTATTCTCTCTCCAGAGAATAAACTTCCTACCTTGCTCTCCCTCCACTTGGCTTGTCTCTCCAGAAAAGAGAAAATAAAATCTTTTTCCCCCAGTCAATCTCCTCTTCCTCTTTAAAAATCCCTCCCCAAGAGCCCCACCCCATTGCCAGCCATCGCGAAGGCTGCTGGAGCTCCCGACCCCTCTGCCGAATCTGCAGAGCTCTGGCAAAGCTTGCCAGCCAGCGCCGATCCCAGCCAGCACCGATTTTCCCCCCAACTCCCCTCTCCGCTACACTTTCTTCTTTCCTTCTCTCCTTCTCATCTCTTTCCTTCCTCCATGCTCAGGAAGGGGTGATGGGAGGGGGAGAGTTTGCCAGCGCTGCCATGTTTCTGCCGGTCTTGCTATCCCGTGTGGAGGGTCTGTCCTCCTGAAAGGAAAGCCTCTTGGCTGCAAGCCTGGTGGTGCTGGTGGGGGATGGGGTGGCGCAACCTGGTTGTGTCCATCAAAACCAGAACACACTCAGCCTAAGATCCACTGGAACCAGCAAGGAGCTGCTTCGCCATTTCTGCCCCACCCCCTGAGTGTGCACACAGGAGATGGCTAGCGCCAGCGCCCTTGGTGAAGTTAGCCTGTGGGACAAGACAGTCATCAGGGACGCTGGACTCCGCTTGCGCGCGCACCCAAACAACAGGGCAGGGCTGCCCCATAGGATTTAAGGCTGAGCGCGTTCTGGCTTTGATGGACGTAACCAGGTTGTAGATCAGCGCCCGATCGGCCTGGGGCGGGCTGAGATGTGGCTGGCCAGTTCTTCGCTCTTTCCAGAGCAGGTCCCCGGGCTGGACGGAAGCACATATCGGGCCGAATCTGGCCTGTGGACCTTATGTTGGACATGTCTGACTAAGATGAACCCCAAAGTACATTAGAGTTGCCCCTATCAAGAAGAGCTTAAGAAAAAAAAGCCAAAACCAGCATCAGAAACGTACATCCAAGCAAATAGTGGTACAATTGGATATCAATTTTCTTGTTAAAAAAAGAGATTAAATATTAATCCTTTTTACTATTTGTATGTATTTAAAAGCAGGAAAATAAAAAGAAATACACTTAACCCTCCTTTGGTTTCTATACCAACATTAGAATAAACTCCTAATTGTTTAAACTGTAGTTTTTTGTACAATATGCTGTGTGTGTGCTCTGAATGCTAAGATGATTAGTGCTAAAGGCAAGGAATGGTATTTAGAAAGCAAACAATCTTCAGAAACAGGTTTAGAGTAATATATAATAAATCATATTATAATGAAACATCCAGTAGAGGTTTTCCCTCATGATATGCATAGCAGAATGCTAAAAAAGCTGGAATATGCTATTCTCTGACTTCTGTTTAGATACTGGGTAGCTAAGTCTTGTGTTTGAGATTTTTGTTATGAATATTTACTTTAAGTATTATCTTTGAAAGGTTGCTGGATGAATGTCACTGCCTTGAATGAATTTACTTACTCATTCATCATCTTCCTTCCTTCCTTCCTTCCTTCCTTCCTTCCTTCCTTCCTTCCTTCCTTCCTTCCTTCCTTCCTTCCTTCCTTCCTTCCTTCCTTCCTTCCTCCTTCCTTCCTTCCTTCCTTCCTTCCTTCCTTCCTTCCTTCCTTCCTTCCTCCCTCCCTCCCTCCCTCCCTCCCTCCCTCCCCCCTCTCTTCTCCGTCCCTTCTGAGGTAAGGTTATAATGTCTATGAGTAATTTTATTATTATTATTATTATGGATCATCGCACAGTCAGCCAGATGGATTTGGCATTTTGTCTACCTATCGAGTCCTTACCCAGGACCTGGGATAGGCAGATGTGGATGTTTGATGGTATTACAGATATCGTCGCAGGATGGAAGCAGTTCCTAGCAAGGCCACCTTTTGCAATTGACTAATAGCGAATTTGTCAATGCCAATGGTGTTCAAGTGGTGCTCCAGTTGTTTTGGGATTGCACCCAAGGAGCCTATTACTATTGGTACTACCCTTGCTTGCTTTTGCCACAGTCTTTCTATTTCTATTTGTAGGTCTTTGTATTTTGTTATCTTCTCCAGTTCTTTCTCTTCTATTCTGCTGTCTCCAGGCACTGCCACGTCCACTATCCAGACTTTTTTGTCTTTCTTATCGACAATTGTTAAGTCTGGGGTGTTATGTTGCAGGTGCTTGTCTGTTTGAATTCTGAAGTCCCAGAGCAGTTTAATTTTATCATTTTCTATGACTTTCTCTATTTTATGATCCCACCAGTTTTTGCTTACAGGCAAATGATATTTTTTGCAGATCTTCCAATGCACCATTGTTGCTACTTTGTCATGCCGCTGCTTGTAGTCAGTCTGTGCAATCTTCTTGCAACAGCTTACCAGGTGGTCCACTGTTTCTTCAGCTTCTTTGCATAGGCGGCACTTACTGTCTGTTGCTGTCTTCTCAATTTTGACTTATATGCATTTGTCCTTAAGGCTTGGTCTTGTGCAGCCAGAATTAGTCCCTCGGTCTCTTTCTTCAATTTTCCTGCTCTTAGCCATTGCCAGGTCTTGTTATTATCTGCTTTCCCAGCTATTTTTTTCATGTATTGGCCATGTAGTGCTTTGTCTTCCCATGCCTCTATTCTGTTCTTCATTTGGTCTTTCTTGTAGGCCAGTTTGGTCTCTCCAGTAGTCAGTAAGCCTTCCTGATATACTAATTTCAGTGCATCTTCATCATTGTTCTTCAGATATTCTTCCAAAGCCATTTTTTCTTCTTCAACCATCTGATGTACTTGTAGCATTCCACGCCCACCTATTTGCCTTGGTAGATAAAGTCTGTCAATGTCACTGCGTGGATGAAGGGCATGATTCATTGTCATTATTTTTCTGGTCTGCCTATCCATTGCTTTTAGTTCTGCTTGAGTCCAGTCCACTATTCCAGCTGTGTACCTAATGACTGGGATTGCCCAGGTGTTGATTGCCTTTATGGTATTTCCTCCATTGAGTTTGGACTTTAAGATCTTCTTCACTCTCTTGATGTATTCACCTCTAACCTTTTTCTTGACTTCAGTGTGCTTGATGTTGTCAGCTTGAAGGATACCCAAGTATTTGTAGTACTCTTCCTCATCCAGACTCTTAATGTTATTTTCGTGGGGCATCTTGATTCCTTCAGTTTTCACTATTTTTCCTTGTTTGATAGTAAGTGTGGCACATTTGTCCAAGCCAAACTCCATTACAATATCTTGGCTATATATACGGACAGTGTTGAGCAGCGATTCTATTTCAGATGATGTTTTTCCATACAGCTTCAGATCATCCATGTAAAGGAGGTGGGATAGTCTGGCAGATGTTTTTGATGTTTGATAGCCATGTCCTGAGTTATTCAGTATTGTTGACAGAGGAAACAGTGCAATAACAAATAGTAATGGTGATAATGAAATATTCCTCTCTTGATATTAACCTCTCCCAGTCTCTCACCATTGATCTGCAACTGTGTCTTCCATTGTGCCATCGATCTTTGCACAAATTTTCTGATGTTTCTACTGACTCCTGTTATTTCTAGGCACTTGATTATCCAGTCATGTGGCAGAGAGTCAAATGCCTTTTTGTAGTCAATCCATGCCACATTCAGGTTGGTCTTCCTTTTCTTGCAGTTTTCCAAGATCATTTTGTCTATTAGGAGTTGATCTTTTGTTCCTCTGCTATTGGGGCGGTTTCCTTTCTGCTCAGGTGGAAAGAGATTGTTTTCAACTAGATGCTGTTGTACTGCATCAGCTACCACACCAGTTAGTAATTTGAAAGTTGTTGGTAAGCAGTTAATTGGCCTGTAGTTACCTGGTGTTGCCCCTTTTGCTGGATTTTTCATTATTAGGTAGGTTTTCCCAGTTGTTAGCCACTTTTCAATTTCTCCTCCTTGTAGTATATTGTTGAACTGCTTGGCAATGAGTGGGTGTATAACAGTTAGATGTTTCAACCAAAACCCATGCAGTTCATCTTCACCTGGTGCTGACCAATTTTTGATTCTCTTTGCTCTTTTTTCTACCATTTTTGTTGTTATTACTAGTTCTTTCATTTCAACTTCTGTTTTATTTGCATCCACCTCTTTTAACCAAGCCGCATCCTTGTTGTATTTCTTTGGGTTATCCCATATCTGCTTCCAGAACTGCACTGTTTCTTCCTTGTCAGGTACTGACTGATTCCTTGCAGTTTCTCCATTGATGGATTGGTAGAAACGTTTCTGATTGGATTGAAATTGGAGGTTCTGCTATAGTTTGCAATTCGAGCTTCATATCTACTGATTTTCCTGGCTATAGCTGTTATTTGTTGCTTTATTATTTCCAGTGCTTCCTTGATCTTCCTTGTTTCTAAGTGGTATTTCTTGATTAGGTATTCTTTGGTCTTCTTGTTCTTCAGCTTCTTTTCTTTCATCTGTTCTAGCTTGCTTGCATGTGATCTTAACTTGCTGATCTTATTTTCTAGTCTAACCTTCCATTTTTCTGGTGCACTGTTTGTTTGTTTTTCTTCTTTGTTGATTTTGCATCCCAGGTATTCTGTTATAACTGCAGCTGTGCTGTACATTAGTTGGTTTGTTTCTTGCAGTGAATTGGTGCTTATACTTGCTATTGCAGTATTTGCATCTTTTAATGCTTGTGCTAGCTGTTTCTTTGAACAAGCTTCAATGCAGGTAGCCTTATTCTGTTGTTTTTGTGCTGTTCTAGATGCTCAGTTATTCTTTGTTTCAATTCTTTTATTTCTTTAGTTAGAGGGTTTTGTTCTTCCTGAGGAAGAGGTGCCTGGTTTCCAAATGAGAACAGTTGTATATCTCTACTGGATTCTTTCACTGCCAACTCCCCCTGGTTTGCCTCTACATTCTGAATTACTTCTGGTAAGGCTTTGATTTCTTTGCCCTGGGTAAACCTTTGCAGTTCGTCCAATTCTGTTTCTGTGAATACTTTATTTCGTATTATAAATCGGCGTTGATCTGCTAGTCTCTGTTCTGTTATTTCTGATTCTGGATGTTGTTCTTTCCAGAACTGGTGCATTCGTTTTAGATATCCTCTTCTTGTTGGACTTGAACTGTAGTAACAGATCATTATTTCTTTGTTTTCCATCACTGTGTATCTGCGACGGGTAAACACCTTTTCTTCCAGTAGTTCTGCAGCTGCTGGCCCTGGTTGCTCAGCCAACAGTCCTGAGTCCTGTAACCCATTTTTCACCAGATATCCAGGACCTCCAATATCTAGCGTGGACCTTGTTAACCCGGGCGACGTCCGAGCCGGTATGGCATTCTGCAATTTACGTCTCACCATATTTTTATGGGAGAGACACTCTTTGTCTGACTCCTCTGATGAGACCTGTCCAGTATGGTTGAACCTCTGGCATAGCTCTCATCTTCCTCAGAGTACACAAGCCCCACAACCACGTCAAGATAGTGCCTCACTGGGGGTTATTATTATTATTATTATCATCATCACCAAATTATCTCTATTTCTTTAGAAGGATATACAGAGAACACAAATAATAATAATAATAATAATAGTAATAATAATAATAATAATAAAGTTGGAAGGTACCTTGGAGTTCATCTAGTCCAACCCCCTGCTCAGGCAGGAAACTCTATATCATTTTGGACAAATGGCTGTCCAGTCACTTCTTAAAAATTTCCAGTGTTGGAGCACTCACCGCTCCTGGAGGAAGGTTGTTCCACTGGTTAATTGTTCTAACTGTCAGAAAGTTCCTCCTTTGTTCTAGGTTGCTTCTCTTCTTGATTAGTTTCCATCCATTGCTTCTTGTCCTGCCTTCAGGCGCTTTGAAAAATAGCTTGACTCCCTCTTCTTTGTGGCCCCTGAGATATTGGAATACTGCTATCATGTCACAGAGAAATTTTGAGACTTGAAAATGTTTTAATGGTGGTTTCCTAATTCCTGATCATTTCCACAAAATTATAGTGCCTTATATCCATGTTTCATGGCCCATAGTATTTTCTGAAGTTCCCCAGGCAGATTTAAAAAGACTAGAGCAGGGGTCCCCAACCCCCAGTCCATGGACCGGCACCGGTCCACAGCATGCCAGAAACTGGTCCATGCAAACAAGCGAAGCCCCACCTACAGGATGCAGGCAGCACGCAAAACCATGCCCCCCCCCCCGGTCCATGAAAAAAACTCTCTCCATGGAACCAGTTCCTGGTGCCCAAAAGGTTGGGGACCTCTGGACTAGAGAATAAATTTCCTAGGATTTATTCCCAACATTAATATTTCCATGATTGTTCCTAATCTATAGGCCTTCAAATATTTTAGACTAAACCAGGTGCAAGCAAACAGTACCCGAGAGCAATAGTGCTCACATAGTCACCTCTTGGCTTTCCTTTCCCTAGTTTTTTTAAAATAATCTTTAAAAAAATGAAGGCATAATGGAAAATAAGCCATAAGATCTAGATTCTAGAGTCATGGTGGTACAGTGGTTAGAATGCAGTATTGCAAGCTAACTCTGCCCACTGGCAGGAGTTTGATCCTGACCATCTCAAGTTTGACTCAGCCTTCCATCCTTCCAAGGTCAGTAAAATGAGGACCCAGATTGCCTGGGGCAATATGCTGATACTTTAAACAGGTTAGAGAGTGTTGTAAAGCAAGGCTTTTCAACCTTTTCACAGATTGTACCACTTTTAGGACTTGATAATATTTGAATACCACCAGTGCTTAGCAAGGTGTCAAAAACTTGATGACAAAAAGAAATGGGGGGGGAGGGAGATTTTGCTTTTTACTGATTAGATTCATTTGTTGTTATAAAAATGTCTAGTTTATAATATTATGGAAAAGTAAAAAGTTGAGGTTCAATGTTAATGCTTCCTTCTACTGCAACAGAGGAAGTCTGTTCTTTTTCCCTTCTCCCCCCCACTTGTTCCCCCTTTTTCCTCCCCACTGTATCCTACTATTTGCTTTTGTATTTTTGTATTTTATTCTATAATCTAATAAAATGTTACAAACTGTAGAAAAAAGTAAAAAAGTACTGGTTTTAATTTCTTCAGCAGCTGTTCCTTTGCTGAATCACTTTTCCTTTGCACTGGCAAATGTATGATGAATTTATCCATGTTTATTAATATGCACCACTACCAGCTAGCTCAGGGGTCTTCAAACTTCACATTTTTAAGACTTGTAGACTTTAATTCCCCGAATTCCTCAGCCAAGCCGAGCCAGTCCTGCAGCTCCAGCTGCCTCTCCCTCAGGCTTGGGTCTCTCCAGCTCATTCCCCTCCCCCGCTACACTTCTCTAGGACGGTCACGTACTACCTGCCATATGCCAAAGTAACACAGGTGGTACACGTACCACCGGTTGAAAACCCTGTTGTAAAGCACTATGAAGCAGTATATAAATCTAAATGCTATTGCTATTGAAGTTAATTTCAGGCATTTTTAAAAAAAATAAAGATAATGGATGACTTCAGTGTCAAATTGCTAAGATAAAGAAGAAAAAGATAATTAGGGCTTGTAAAAAGGACTGACCAGAGGATGATGTACATAGTATTATGAAAAGAACAGATTTACAGCTTTCTTTTGTGTTTAAACTATGCTTCATAATAATCTCATGGGAGCACCTACTATATAATCTCAATAGTCTAAATGTGCTCCTGGGCCTGAAAAATTACTCAATAGCTCAAAGTCAGAGAAATAGGAACCTGGAAAATAATTTGAGATATAAAATGTGAAGCAACTTGCAATAGTCCTACTTCATTCTTTAAACAAATCCTGGAATTCAGTCAACTGTGCAGTCTTTAATTTCTCTCTTCCAGAAAACAGACTTATTGGTTTAGCTGCAGGAAGAGAAACAGTAAGTCTACTGCTCAGCACCTAAATATTTTCACTCCTTTATTTAGGGCAGGGGTCCCCAACCCCCAGTCTGTGGACCTGTACCAGGACGTGGCATGCCAGCAACCAGTCCACACAAACAAGTAAAGCCCCATCCATGGGATGCAGGCAACACACAAAACCACGCACCCTCCGGTCCATGGAAAAACTTCTCTCCACAGAACCAGTCCCTGGTGCCCAAAAGGTTGGGGACCTCTGATTTAGGGTATAACTGTGAAATTCATTCACAGAAGCAGACTTTTGGTGTTTACTAGATTAGAGTTAAACTAAGTTTCTGGCTGCTGACACTTCAGGGGGTTAAGTACAACAAAACCCAAGACATCTTTGGATCACCTGAAAGCTATTTAGCAGCTTCTGGATATCTGGTATCTAGAAAAAGCCTGTGCAAAGCGATTACTAAACTTTGATATGCTTGACATATATATCTCTTGCCTCCTGGATGCAGTTTTAGTAGTGCTAAAGAACTACAATATATAAGCATATGGCGATGCTTTGTTGTTTTCTTGGGTTTTTTTCTTACTATACCCTGCAACTGAATCTGGAATTTTTAACTGTTTTTACCATTATCACTACTTGAAAGGAACCTACTGGATAAATATAAACCTTATAATAATTGGATTGAAAGTTGGATGATTTGTCTTTTTATGTACCTATATAACTTGAGATGAGCATAACAATGGACATTTCTCCCTGATCCAGTATACCAGGATTTCTTTTCACAAAAAATATACCTATTGGTACAATATTTTAAAGCTTTTCCATACAATTTCTTCAAAACGTGTAGCTGGTTGAGTCAATGATCCTGTTTCATGCTTAAAAACATTTGTTGTCTGATAACTTAAAAATTCAGGGTTCTAGTAAAATGGAAAGCAATAATCAAGAAGGTATATGCAGAATGTACTTATCTCAAGCTGTATATTAGCTAAACATGCATGCATATAGATTTTGGGATGAACATTTGGGGAAAGAGTATTCTAATATCTATTATTTAATTATTGAATAAGTGTGTGGGTATTGGTTATGGCTCTACCAACTTTTGTATTTATTCTTTGTTCTGGAAAATGGGGAAATAGGGTAATTGGGATAATGTATATCACTAAGAATCTGTCAATTATTTAATTGTTAAATAAATGAAATTAATATGCATAAATAACACCAAGGAAGTATATTTTTAAAAAAATCCCAGGAAAAGGCTTTTCCTGTGACAGTTATAATGCAGTAAATTGAGTGGGTGCAGAACTACTGTTGGTTGAAATATGGGGAGGGGGGAATCTTACATCGAGAAGATTTGAAATCTCATCGAACAGGAGCAGTGAGATGGGAAATGCTGTCTTCTAGGTAATAAAATGTTCATTTTTTCCCCCTTGATGTCAAAATGCAGGTTTAATAAAGTACAGTAGATTGGTATATAATAAAATGCTGGCTATTTTGAGTGTGATCTCTCCCTCTCTTTCTCTGTAGATGATTGATAGATTGATAGATCGATAGATTGATAGATCGATAGATAGATAGATAGATAGATAGATAGATAGATAGATAGATAGATTTTTTTTCTATATGTGTGAGTCTGTATATGCATACTTGCCTGCAAATACGCATATAGGCACACACATATGTATAAACATATTTCTGTGTATGTTGAGTTGGAGTTGGCTAACCTTAAAAAATCAATTTGCCTTGTCAATGCTTCCTGGAGTAGAATTCCACTTTTTGGTCCTTATCCCAGGTAAGACAATATTTGCAGTTGTGTTTTGTATAAAATAACAGATATTAAAATGAACAGATATTGCTAAAACATTTTAGGTACCTTTGAGTATAAATTGGTTGTTATGGAGACTGGTAAAAATAAATGCTGATATATTGTCCTGGGTTCATTCCTTCTAGCCTGCTGAAGAAAATTGAACGTGAAACATGGAGAGAAAGTGGTGTTTCATTAATCGCCACTGTAACCCGTCTTATGGAGAGACTGCTAGACTACAGGTGAGCAATAGAGGCATACTTTACAGAAAGAAATATTGTGTTGTCTGCATTTTTCTAAAACGAATTATTTTGGGAAGAATATAAAAATGCACGTATCAGTCATCAAGTTGTCAGGTTTTGTATATTAAGAATACTGGATTTTGTACATTACAAAATGTAGTCATATAGGTCATGATGAATTTATGTTTGAATAGTGCCCCACATCTTAGACTCCATATCTGTTGAAACCTTACATGCTACAGAGAAGACTTCTAGCAGAATTAGAATGACATGCAATCTTTCTGTGTTCAGGAAGTTCTTCCCTTCCCTCTAATTTTGGGGTGGCATATTCAGGAAATATTTATGGAATCTAATTATTCCTAATGTATAACCAGTTGTAATCAGAAGTCTTATAGTAATGTAAATCTGTAGATGACCTTGATACCGGTTGCATTTCAATAAAAGCTAGACTTACTTTTAGTACCATTAAAATCAGGGGTATTTGATCTGGGGTATCATGAAAGGGCAGAAAATTAGTGAGTTAATGTATTATTATGGATCATCGCACAGTCAGCCAGATGTTCAGACTGGATTTGGCATTTTGTCTACCTATCGAGTCCTTACCCAGGACCTGGGATAGGCAGATGTGGATGTTTGATGGTATTACAGATATCTTCGCAGGATGGAAGCAGTTCCTAATAAGGCTGCCTTTTGCAATTGACTAATAGCGAATTTGTCAATGCCAATGGTGTTCAAGTGGTGCTCCAGTTGTTTTGGGATTGCACCCAAGGAGCCTATTACTATTGGTACTACCCTTGCTTGCTTTTGCCACAGTCTTTCTATTTCTATTTGTAGGTCTTTGTATTTGTTATCTTCTCCAGTTCTTTCTCGTCTATTCTGCTGTCTCCAGGCACTGCCACGTCCACTATCCAGACTTTTTTGTCTTTCTTATCGACAATTGTTAAGTCTGGGTGTTATGTTGCAGGTGCTTGTCTGTTTGAATTCTGAAGTCCCAGAGCAGTTTAATTTTATCATTTTCTATGACTTTCTCTATTTTATGATCCCACCAGTTTTTGCTTACAGGCAAATGATATTTTTTGCAGATCTTCCAATGCACCATTGTTGCTACTTTGTCATGCCACTGCTTGTAATCAGTCTGTGCAATGTTCTTGTAACAGCTTACCAAGTGGCCACTGTTTCTTCAGCTTCTTTGCATAGGTGGCACTTACTGTCTGTTGCTGTCTTCTCAATTTTGACTTTGTATGCATTTGTCCTTAAGGCTTGGTCTTGTGCAGCCAGAATTAGTCCCTCGGTCTCTTTCTTCAATTTTCCTGCTCTTAGCCATTGCCAGTTTTTATTATTATCTGCTTTCCCAGCTATTTTTTTCATGTATTGGCCATGTAGTGCTTTGTCTTTCCATGCCTCTATTCTGTTCTTCATTTGGTCTTTCTTGTAGGCCAGTTTGGTCTCTCCAGTAGTTAGTAAGCCTTCCTGATATACTAATTTCAGTGCATCTTCATCATTGTTCTTCAGATATTCTTCCAAAGCCATTTTTCTTCTTCAACCATCTGATGTACTTGTAGCATTCCACGCCCACCTAGTTGCCTTGGTAGATAAAGTCTATCAATGTCACTGCGTGGATGAAGGGCATGATTCATTGTCATTATTTTTCTGGTCTGCCTATCCATTGCTTTTAGTTCTGCTTGAGTCCAGTCCACTATTCCATCTGTGTACCTAATGACTGGGATTGCCCAGGTGTTGATTGCCTTTATGGTATTTCCTCCATTGAATTTGGACTTTAAGATCTTCTTCACTCTCTTGATGTATTCACCTCTAATCTTTTTCTTGACTTCAGTGTGCTTGATGTTGTCAGCTTGAAGGATACACAAGTATTTGTAGTAATCTTCCTCATCCAGACTCTTAATGTTATTTTTGTGGGGCATCTTGATTCCTTCAGTTTTCACTACTTTTCCTTGTTTGATAGTAAGTGTGGCACATTTGTCCAAGCCAAACTCCATTACAATATCTTGGCTATATATACGGACAGTGTTGAGCAGCGATTCTAATTCAGATGATGTTTTTCCATACAGCTTCAGATCATCCATATAAAGGAGGTGGGATAGTCTTGCAGATGTTTTTGATGTTTGATAGCCATGTCCTGAGTTATTCAGTATTGTTGACAGAGGAAACAGCGCAATAACAAATAGTAATGGTGATAATGAATCTCCTTGAAATATTCCTCTCTTGATATTAACCTCTCCCAGCCTCTCACCATTGATCTGCAACTGTGTCTTCCATTGTGCCATCGATCTTTGTACAAATTTTCTGATGTTTCTACTGACTCCTGTTATTTCTAGGCACTTTATTATCCAATCATGTGGCAGAGAGTCAAATGCCTTTTTGTAGTCAATCCATGCCCCATTCAGGTTGGTCTTCCTTCTCTTGCAGTTTTCCAAGATCATTTTGTCTATTAGGAGTTGATCTTTTGTTCCTCTGCTATTGGGGCGGTTTCCTTTCTGCTCGGTGGAAAGAGATTGTTTTCAACTAGATGCTGTTGTACTGCATCAGCTACCACACCAGTTAGTAATTTGAAAGTTGTTGGTAAACAGGTAATTGGCCTGTAGTTGCCTGGTGTTGCCCCTTTTGCTGGATTTTTTATTATTAGGTAGGTTTTCCCAGTTGTTAGCCACTTTTCAATTTCTCCTCCTTGTAGTATATTGTTGAACTGCTTGGAAATGAGTGGATGATTATTATTATTATTATTATTATTATTATTATTATTATTATTATATTTTAGTGTTCGGAGAAGAATGCCTGTGCAATTTTCTGTCTATAATGAGAAAATAAGTTGATTGGCATTAGATACCGTGCATATCAACATGAAATTGGCAGGGGCTAGGAATGAGGTGATATTTGCTCTTCTACCTTAGACAAGAAAAAGGTTTTCCTCTATCCTTGATCATCCTTGTTATACTATGTCAAGAATGAATTCAATGTGAGATAGCTCCTTTATCACATAAAAAATGTATTTAGTGTTGTCTTTATTTTTGCTGTATGAGGTTCTACAACTGGCAGAAATCTAGAAAATGAATCATCTTAGACTCTTTACCTGTCTGATGCTCTCCAGTTGCACTGAACTATGCTTTCTGAAATGAGTAACAGGACAAGCCATTGTACCACATATACAGTATAAAGGATACCATGTAAGAAGATTGCTCTAAATTCTGGGAATAGTTTATCTTTGCTGATCTTTAAAAGCTATTGGCTTCCATTTATTCTTGCAAGGGCACCAAATTTCATCTCTTCATGCAAATAATGGGAATGAATCTGAATCCTAAGAACAGGAATAGTTTTTATATTCTTACATCTTTCAAGCTGTGCTTCATTGCTACCAATAATCTTTTATTGGGCAGCACTTGAAAGGCCTACATTTAACAACAGATAAAAAATTTAATTTGCATTGCCAATGATGTTAATATGATATTTAGCTATAATTTTAAAAATCATGTAATATGTCACAAAAATATTCCTGTTGCAAATGTGGATGGTAATGCTGAATAGATGGTTTCCTGATGATCAACTTCAAGGCAGAGACAAGATCCAAAGTTGGGATTTACTAATTCAGTCTCTTTATTGTGAGGTTGACAATGCTATACTCTGGTTCTGTTAGTGTTCTAAGCACAGAGATTCTCACTGTCAGACCTGCCTCAGTCAGGACTCTTAGGAAAAAGACATTGACTCCATTTGATTGAAGTGATAGGTTCTTTTATTAAAGTTCATCTTCAGCCAATGAAGAGCTGCATATGTGTTTTGAAAACACTGAGATATTTGTGGGTCTCGGGGTGTGTGGCCTTGAGAGCTAGCACAAACTGGTTCCATGCTTTCCTGGTCTTTGTCAAGCTGTCAACCCCCTCCCTATTTCCCATCACATCCCCATACATGTTTACAGTATTGCGTATTTGTCCTCCTCCCTTTCTTGCCCACTTCCTCCTAACCTTTGATGGCAGGATGCCAGCAAGGTGCCAATTCAAACATGGCAGATCTAACATACTGTTCTCTTGACAGAGTGGTTAGTTCTGCAGAGGAAACCAGAAACCAGAGGGGAGACACACAAAAAATGCATAATTAATTATTTGGTCATTTAGGTTTCTCTGGGTACTGTTGATAGAACTTTTTAAATAGTTTGCATGCTTTAATATTTTTGGAATCCACCCGTTCAATTTCAGAGGGAGGGAAGTCCTTCCACACTACTAAATACTGGATTTTCCCCAATGTGTGTGAGAGTCCACTATGTCTTTGACCTCAAAATGTTGCTCTCCTTTGATCATAATTGGATCAGGAGGCGGTAGCATTTTTGGGTGTAGGGAGGCTGCAGTGAAATACTCGATGAATGCTTTTGAGGGTGTTTGGTAATTCAAGTTCCACAGTCACTGGGTTAATAACTCTTAGATGGGGAAAGGAATAAATATTTTGGACCCAGTGTTTTTGAAGGTTGTTTAAATTGCTAGTACTTAGTGGATAAATAGACCTTGTCCCCAGCTTTAAAGTCTTTTGGCTTCACGTGCATTTTGTCTGTTTTTTATATGCTTCTCTTGCCTCCTCCAGACTCCTCTGACTACCAGCCAGGTGTTTTGCTGGTAGGAGACGGCGAGTGGGGTGACCTGGGACAGTTCGAGAATAGATAAAAATTCCTGCCCTGTGGTTACCTTAAAAGGAATGAATCCAGTGCTTCTTTGTACTGAGTTATTGTAAGCAACTTCAACAAAAGGAAGAAGGTCCCCAAAATTGTCCTGTTGATAATTAATATAATATCTACAAAACTACTCCAGGACCTCATTCACAGGCTCCATTCATTTCTAGATGATGTGAGGAGTTAAGTCCCTGAGTGCTCCCCAAAAGTTTTAAAAACTCTTGCCAAAACTGCATAGTAAACCCCACAATTGGAGATTATTCTTTCTGGGGCTCCATGCAGTCTATAGAGGTGCTGCATGAACAAATAAAGTACGAGCAGAAGGGATCTATTGGCAGGACACAAAATGCACTTATTTGGAAAACAAATTATCACCCAAACCACTGTGTTTCCTGAATTCTTGGGTAGTCCATTGAGGTCACTTTCTATGGGGCTTTTGGCTCTGCCACTGGCTGGAGTCCTGGCATTTTCACTTGGCGCTTTTTGGCAGAGGCACAAACAGGGCAGCTGGCTACATAGCTTTCTATGTCCTTCTTTAGTGATGGCCATCAAAACTGGTGCTTACCAAAGTGCAAGATTTTGACAAAGCCTAAATGCCCCACTACTATTGAATCATGGCTTTTCTGTAGGTCTATTAATCATTGACTTTCAGAAATGTATAATTTGGCTCCCACCCAGGCTAAGCCATCCTGCATCTTACATTCACCCTTATGGGTTTGGAACCACTTGTCCTTCTCTAGTGCCCTTTTCAGGACATCTCTTAGGTCCTTGGCTATCTGGGCTTTTTGCTTAGTTTACACTCTAGCAGTGACTGAAACCACCAATTGCCAGGATTGAGATAACTGTTTTAAGTACCTCCAGCTTTGAACTGTTATATTGTTGCAATCTGGACAGGGCATCTGCTAGGAAGTCCCCCCCCCCCAGAGATATTGCAGTATGAAATTGAATCGGTTAAAGTACTGAGCCCAGTAGATTTGTTTGGGTGACAGTTTGTGGGGGACTTTAGGATTTTTAAGTTTTTATCATCAGTCCATACTCAAAAGAGGTTTTTCCTCTTGCCAAGAAGTGATTCCAGGTTAAGAGTTCCCAGCGCACTGCATACTCTTCTTTTTCCCAAACTCGCCACCTATGTTTGGTTTTGGTAAGCTTTTTAGAAGTATAGGCACAGGACTACAGGATCCCTTACTCATTTTTCTGCAAGACCATTGCCCCCACTGCCACATCACTAGAATCTGCTTGAATGACAAAGGGGGTATTGGGATCTGATATTTCAGCAACGGTTCTGCCACAAACAGGTACTTGAATCTTTCAAATGTTGCTTGCCATTCCATTGTCCATTTAAGCAGCTGGCTAAGCTTGGGCTTCCCCTTCCCTTTCGTCTTTAGTAGGTTGGTGATGGGGAGGGCTATCTGGGCAAACAATGGAATGAATTGACTGTAAAAGTTTATGAATCCCAGGAACCTTTGTAGTTGCTTCCAGGTACGAGGAGGAGCCCATTCCAGCACTCCCCACACTTTTTCAGGGTCCATTTCTAGTCCTTCATGGGAAATGCAGTACCTCAGATAGTCAATTTTACTTTGGTGGAATTCTCATTTAATCAGTTTGGCTTACAATTGGGCTGCTTGGAGCTTTTTGAGCACAGCCCTGACCAATTTTATATGCTCTGCCATAGTTTTGGTATAAATTGAAATGTCATTCAGATAGACCAAAAACCTTTTGTACAGGTGCTCATGCACCACTTCATTTATCAGCTGCATAAATACAGCAGGAGCACCCTGCACTCCGAAGGGGAGGATTCGGAACAGGAAACACCCAAAGGGGTAATTAAAGGCCATTTTTCACTTGTCACTTTCCTTGATCCTAACTCAGTAATTCCCTTCTCAGAAGTTCAGCTTGGTAAAAATCCTCCCCTTGGCCAAAATGGGCTAGCATATCTTTTATCGGGGCATTGGGTAGATGTTTTCAGTGCAAACAGCATTTAGTCTGCAATAATCAATGCATAGATCAGTGGTTCTCAACCTTTTTAATGCTGTGACCCCAACCGGTCATAAGTCGAGGACTACCCAACTGGTCATAAGTTGAGGACTACCCAACCGGTCGTAAGTCAAGGACTTTCCCTGCTCGGGAGCGCCACACATGCGTGGTGCCACCCCCTGCGCCGGCCGAGGCTTAGCTGGCAAGGGGCAGCGATGGCGCAGGGCGACCACCAGCTGGGCCACCAGCTGGCCCAGTCCAAGGGAGGTAAGGCACCTGCCGGGCCCCACACGCGCCAGCAACCCTCCCTTTGCCCGCCGGCCTCCCACCTGCCACCCCTGGCCCTCTTTTACTTAAATTTTTAGTAGTTGTTCAGCAGGGAGGGGTGGAAGCTTCCAGACAACTCGTCTTCACTGCAGACAACTTGCAGTACCATTTGCAGAATGGGACTTTTGGCGGGCTCAGCAGGGCAGAGACAGCCTGGACAATTCCTATTGGCTTTTGAAAGCCAATAGAATTAGACTCTATTCAAGAGAGTCTATTCTATTGGCTTTCAAAAGCCAATAGAATAAAAGGGAGTAGCACAGCTAAGGAAAAGGGGGAAAATGGCGGACTGCGTTGTTTGGCGACCCCCGTGAAATGGTCATACGACCCCAAATGGGGTCGCGACCCACAGGTTGAGAACCGCTGGCATAGATGAAGGGACCCATCTTTTTTTCCCCTGAAGAGCACCAGAGCAGCCACTTGTAATCTGGTGGATTATATGAAACTGTGCTTCAAGTTTTTGTCTATGAACACTCTAGAGGTCATGGTGTACAGTTTGGGTTTCGGCAACTTAGCCCCCAGTATGATTTCTAGGAGCAGGCAGTTGGCCAATGGGGAGAAAGTATAAGGACCCCCCTCAACTACCACCCAAGAAAACAGAACTCTTGAAACAGGCATTGTCTCAAAAGGAAACTTTTATTAGGGATTAGTGACAGTAGGGAAGTCAAGGCGAGATCTGGGGAAAATCCCGCTTAAACGGTATAGTTAAACCAGCAATATTCCTCCTCCCACCAAAGGCATAATGTCCATTTGAAATCCAGGCAATCTACAGGTGGCACGATGTGTGGGCAACTGGCACAGTTGGCGTGCATCTCAAGGTCTTCTCCAGTTTTGTTTCTCCGTAACCATCTCCCTGATAAGGGAGACACATTTCTTTCTCAAGTGGATAGAGGTGGGAGAAGAAAAGCAGAAAGCAAAAGTTATCTCAAGCAAAAGTAAATATCCCCCCCCCCCAGCAGAATGGCAGGCGGCAAAACAAAAGCAAAAGAGTATATATGCAAGGCACACAATAAGGATTTGGGGACCTGACAGGAAGAGTATCTGAGTTCTTTTCACTAAAAACGTCCTGTAGGTCCCAATATTCTTTAGGGATCCGGAGATTACCTTTAGAGTACTCCTTCATTGCAGCTTCCACCTTCCTTCTTGGCTTCACTGCATCAACGTATAGGCAGGGACCTTAAGTATCTTTTCCAGGTCCCCTTTTTGGCTGGCCTGCTGAATCTTTAACATCTTCCTACTTCTGTTTAAGAAGGGATTCCACTTCAGTAGCCATGCCAAGCCTGCTGGTAGTTAATGAAACATCGTAGGTACTGCTCCAGTACTGCGTTTGACCATTCAGTTTCACCATTCGTCTGCGGATGATTACTACATGACAACCCCTGTGTGGCCCCAACAGTCCCAGGAATGCTTTCCAAAATTCTGATGTGAACTGTACCCCTCTATCTGATATGATTCATTGTGGGACCCCACGAAGTCGATAAATATGCTGGATGAACAGCTTTGCAAGTGTCTTTGCATTGGGGATTTTTTGGCATGGAATAAAATGTACTTGTTTAGAGAACAATTCTGTCATGACCCAAATGACTGTGTTCCCCCCACTTTCCGGTAATGCCACAATAAAGTCCATAGAGATTTCTCTCCAAGGCACTGATGGGGTCACTACTGGTTGCAACAAGCCTGGGGTCTTTCCTTGCCTTCTCTTCACCACAGCACAAATTGGACAACTGGCCACGTAACTTTCAATGTCCTTTTTTATTGATGGCCACTAAAACTACCATTTCACCAGGTGCAAAGTTTTTACGAACCTGAAATGACCAGCTGATTTTGAATTGTGGCATATGCATAAATGCTAGTCTCTGGTTTTTGGGATGTACAGCTTTCCTCCCACCCATGGTAAACCATTGATCATGGTGCATAGGTTCTTGTGGCTTAAAAACCATTCGTTGGTTTCTAGTGCTTTTTTTAATTCAATTCCTGCTTGGCTCGCTAGGGGCTTTTGAAGTTTGGCTTGTGCTCAGGTGGTGACTTGTGCTGCTAATTACTTTGATGGCATAAATGGGTTTGTTATTTCTATTCGGTTGCTATTGTACTGGGGCAGTCTGGATAATGCATCCGCTAAGAAATTCTTTCCCCCTGGCAAGTGCTTTAGGGTGAAATTAAACCAGTGGAAATGCTGCGACCATCTCGCTTGTTTAGGGGTCAGTTTCCTGGGTGTTTTTAGTGGTCCCAGGTTCTTGTGGTCAGTCCACACTTGGAAAGGAATTTTGTTCCCCTCCAGGAAGTGTCGCCAGGTTAGAAGGGCCCATTGGACCGCATAAGCCTCCTTCTCCCAAACTGCCTACCTTTGTTCTGTCTCTGTGAGTTTCCATGATGTGTATAAGCAAGGTTGCAATTTCCCTTCATCACTCTCTTGTAATAGTGCTGCCCCCACAGCCACATCACTAGCATCAGCCTGAATCATGAAAGGTTTTTCGATGTCAGGGTGCCTTAGAACTGGTTCTGCGGAAAATATTCTTTTTAACCTTTCAAATGCAGTTTGACATTCTATTGTCCATTTCAATAGCTGACTCAGCTTTGGTTTTCCCTCCCCTTTTGCCTTTAACAAGTTAGTAATGGGTAGTGCAATCTGTGCAAAGGAGTGGATGAATTGCTGGTAAAAGTTAGCAAATCCAAGGAAACTTTGCAATTGCTTCCTGGTGCAGGGCAGAGCCCATTCCAGTACAGCTCGGACTTTCTCAAGGTCCATCTCTATGCCACTTGGTGATATGCAATATCCCAGGTAGTCAATTTTTTCCTTATGAAATTCACACATAGACAGTTTAGCATACAGGTGAGCTGCCTGGAGTTTTTTCAGCATGGTTCTGACTAATTTATCAAGTTCCTCTTTTTTTTCAGTGAATATAAGGATATTATCCAGGTAAACAAGCACCCCTTTATACAGTTGCTCTCGGAGCACATCATTTATTAATTGCATGAACACTGCAGGTGCCCCTTGAAGACCAAAGGGTAGAACCCTGAAGTGGTAACATCCTAAGGGGCAATTGAAAGCAGTTTTCCACTCATCTCCCTCTTTAATTATAATCCTGTAATACGCCTCCCTGAAGTCCAGTTTTGAAAAGATTTTTCCTTTCGATAGGTGTGCTAGCGTATCCTTCATGAGAGGGAGGGGGTATAAGTTACTCTCGCTCACTGCATTCAGAGATCTATAGTCCACGCAGAGGCAAAGAGTCCCATCTTTCTTTTCTCAAAATAACACAGGGGCTGCGGTATTGGGCTTTGCCGGCGGAATGAAACCCCTTTCCAGGTTTTGGTCTATGAACTCTTGCATCTCCTCTAGCTCCAGTGGGTTCATGGAATACAGTTTTGGCTTGGGTAATTTTGCCCCTGGGAGGATTTCAATGGAACAGTCCATGGGTCATGGGGGGCAGTTCATCAGATTTCTCCTCACTGAATACTTCAGCTAGCTCCTGATATTTCTCTGGTATGTCTTGTAACTCTCTTTTCCCCATCGCCACTGCATTCTTGGAGGGGCTTCCCCCATTTCAGGAGGAGTCGGGGGTTTTACTGCCTCTCTGTCTGAGAATCTGAGTTCTCCCATCCTCCAGTCGACCCATGGGTTCCACTTGGTTAGCCATGCCATGCCCAGGATAAGGAGGGATTCCATGCCAGGATTCACTACAAACGTTATAGTCTCTATGTGATCCCCTATGGCAGACATGTCAAACACAAGGCCTGCAGTCCAGAAGTGGCCTGTGAAGTGGTTTCAT
This sequence comes from Crotalus tigris, assembly GCF_016545835.1. Taxonomy (NCBI): domain Eukaryota; kingdom Metazoa; phylum Chordata; class Lepidosauria; order Squamata; family Viperidae; genus Crotalus; species Crotalus tigris. Next base: position 404,139 of record NW_024097814.1, read on the forward strand.
GTGACCTGCAAAGCCATCCTGGAAACAGTGAGGGAATGGCCCCTACTGCCTTAGTCCTGGCCTAGGCCATCCGGGAGCCAATGTACAATTTTGTGGTGGCCATCTATGCTGAAACGCATTCAGTCTTAGTTCCACAAGGCCGAAACAGTGAGGAACCAGCCCCTGCCGTGTTGGCCCTACCCCCTGGGTGCATGCTGGGGAGGTGTCATCCTTTGTGATACGATGCTGCCCAGCCCCCAGCCTGCCCAGTTTCGACAGGCAGCAGAGCGCGCTCTTCACAGTGCCAAGAGCTGAGCTGGATGGCGTGAATCTGATGAGAAGTACAATGCTACCTAGCCCCCAACCTGCCCAGTTTCAGCAGGCAGCAAGGTTCAAAGCTGACGAACTTTGCACTGCCCAGCTCAACCTCTTGCCACTGTGAGGAGAGCGCTCTGCTGCCTGCCGAAACTGAGCAGCCTGGGGGCTGGGCGGCATCATGTTCTTTTTGGATTTGCGCCGCCTGGTTCATCCTCTTGGCGCTGTGAGAAAAGCACCCGGCTGACTGCCAAAACTGGGCAGGCTGGGGGCTGGGCAGTGTCACACTTCTTTTCAGATTCACGCCACCTGGCTCAGCCTCTTGGCGCTGCGAGGAGAGCACCTTGCTGCCTGTTGACACAGGGCAGGCTGGGGCTGTGTGGCAGCACACAGCTAATGTTTGCTCTCACGCTGCTCATGGCATCCCCTCCCCCAGAGCCCACCAAGCCAGATATGTGAAGTAGGTGAGGGCCATGTGCTGGCTACTTCCACGCAATGGTGCACTTTTTCGTTCCTTACGAAGAGTGACACCTTCCCAACTGCGTTTCTTGCCTGTTTTTCTCCCTCCCTCATCTCAAATATTTCCCCACCACTCTGTACTTAGGAAGGAAAGAAGGAAAGAAGAGGGAGAGTCTAAGGGAAATCCTGCCTTAGTCCTGCCCTGCTGCCCTTTCACCATCCCCTTCTCCTGGCCTGTCCTGGGGGTCTCCCATCCTATTGCTAAGGAAGCTTTGGATACAAAACCGGGTATCCTCCCATGGAGAGGGAATGGGCCTCCCTCTGACTTTGCCCTCGCACCCATCATGAGCAACCTGGCTAAGGAGAGCAAGCACAGCAGCAGTCTTGAGGAGGAGGTAAGTGCAGCTGGGTGCCCCTTTGGGGAAGTGGGGCTGGGCTTGGTGCTGCGGGTGCTCGAGGGCCAGGCTGGGTGTTTGACCTCTGTTGCACCATCATCCAGCCCCCCCTGCATGACCTGAGAGGAACAGTGAGGCTCCTCCAGTGGACCATGCCTTGGCACTTGCCCTGGTCCCACTCCCTTTTGCCAGAGACCCTCAGATCTGTCCCATTCCTGCTCAGGTCCCCACAGGCACCTTTGATGTGAACAATGTAGAGCTGGCCATGCCCACCCAGTAGGCCACACCCACTCCATCTACACCCACTCAGCAGGGTGCATCCACCCTGGCCACACCCATTCGGCCCCCCAGGGAAACTGCAATGCTGATGTGGCCCTCAATGAAATTGAGTTTGACACCCCTGCCCTATGGTGAGTTGGACGAGTAATGTGGCGAGAGTAGCTGGTGTCTCCCCTGCAATGGACCCATCTAATCGACCAAATCAGATCGGTTTCTTCAGCCACCTCACCGGAATTCCTAAATTCCCCACTAAAGTTGGGCTTATGAGGCAACGGGTGCAGCCGGAGTCTATTAGTGCTCTTAGTGCAACCCTCTCGGGCATTCCGGGGCTAAACAGTTCTACGGTGCTGGTGAGAGGTGCTATGGGTCCACTTATGAAGGGTTTGTCTTCCGAGTTGTCATCTGATAAGTTGGGTGGCTCTCCTGGTGGTGTCAGAGTTCCCTTCCCCTGTTTTGATGGAGTTGGGAACTCAATGACCTCCACGCTTTTTATGGCCATCTCCTTTGATTTCATCGGGGTCTTCCCAAGCTTCCCTCAGTCATGCTTCCAGATGTGAGTCCGCGAGTGGCACTCAGCAGTGCGGTGCCCTTCTTTTCCACATTTGAAAAAGCCTCTTGCCCTTAGGCTGGTTGGTGCTTGCTTTGTCGGTTCTTGAGGTTGTTCCGCTGACGATTTTACCCAAGATCTCCCTCCGTGTCATTGTCTTCTGGTTCGATTGATCTCTGCTTCCTCGGCTAGGATGTACCAGTCTTGGAGCCGGTCCGAATCTCCTTGAGGGATGCAGGCATCATACAGGTCATGATTCAGGCCATCTTTGAAATGCCCAATCAAGATATCTTCCAGCCAGTTCAGTTTGCTGGCCAGGGCTTGGAATTCTTGGGTATATTCCACTACGGGTCGCCGCCCTTGCCTGACAGTTTTGATGTGCTCCTGTGCTTTTTGATTGGCCAAGGGGTTTTCAAATCAGCATCTGAGGGCTGCCATAAATTGATTGAAATTCTGCAGTTCTGTGGCATCGGCATCGTGGAGATCCACCACCCAGTCTTCTGCGGTGCCATCCAGGGCTACTTGCACAATCCGTATTCGGCTGCGATAACTGGGTATGTCACAGCCATATTCCTCCATATATTTCAATACTTTGGTCAGGAAAAACCCCAGTCGGTGCGGCTCCCCATAGTACTTCACTCCTAGTGGTGGGAACTTTCAGATGGAACTACGCCCCTTCTTCCGACTGTGTCGGTGGCCATCTCTGTTGGCCAGTGCCGCTCATTGGGGGGTGGTGGTGGCTATAATGATGGCTACTGCTTCTTCAGCACTGGTGGAAGGGCATAGGACTGCTGGTTCACCCCCCCTTCATCTGTTCCCTCGGCTGAACCTGGGTTGGCGGTTCCCCGACATGGGTCAGCTTTTTCTTCCTTTATGGAGGACTCTTAATGTGTCAGTGGCTTGCTCCAGGAACCGGCTGGAATGGGGTGGTCAGTCGTCCTCGTCTTCACTAAAGCGAAGCAACCTCTCCATCTCGACTTTCCAGCCCAGTTGCTGACTGCCGTGTCTGAGTGTCACTTTCCTGGATTTCTTCTCCCAGTTCTCCTTCCCGACACCCATCGACCACCTGGGCTTGTGGCAGCATTCCACGACCACTACTTTGTCCGACGAGCTCGAGGATTGAGAACTGTATCAGCTGGGCTCTGCTTGGTGGGGGAGCTCTCCTCCCATGGCCAATTCTTCCCTTTCCGTTCTGATATCAGACATTGTTTGCTTAGTCCCCCGGCAAGGGTCATCCTTCCAGGTTGACTATTACTGCAGGTCCTGCCTAATGTCAGGGCCCACTTTAAAACCTCATCCCAAGAAAGCAGGACTCTTGGAACAGTTCCAAAAAGAAACTTTTATTAGGAGAAGCTGATAGCAGGCATGATAGGCAGGATCTGAGGGTTTCCCACTCAGATCAATAGGTTAAAAGAGTCCCAAGCATAATCCCACCCTAATATTTCATCCGGTCAGTTTGAAAGGGCCAATCCCCATGTGTTAAGTCCATTGTAGGAAAGGAGCTGATAACGGGGTCCTTTTCCCATGGTTGTGAAGATGGTGTTGGGTCTTCGCACCTTCCCTTCCGCAGCGAGAGATAAGCCAGATGGCCAGAGGCAGATTCCTTTCTCATCCCAAGGTAACATCAAGGGAGAAACAGTTCAAAGAGTAAGTATGTAGGAATAGCGGAAAGGATACATTGTAGCAAAACAGAATAACATACCACAGAGCCTTCTCCCCTCCCCCTCAGGAGAATGGCAGAACCCTCAGAAAGAAATGAATTAGGAAAGAAATGAGATAGATCCCCCCTTAGGAAAAGAATGGGTTCTGACAGCTCAGTGGCAAACATTACTGGAGGCCCTCCCCAATTACCGAGCCATCCAGCTGGCAAAAAGCTACAGGCACTTTAATCTGCTTTAGTCTTAGAGTTAATTTCTCCACTAGGACAGGGCTGACTGAGTTCAGGAGGGTTATCAGGTTCCCCTTGCACTGAAAGGATGGGACCACCAGTTGGGGATAATTACTGGGATCATTGGGCGACTTATCAAGGGGTCATCATCAGAGTCAGTATCACTGTCCATTAGACCTTTAGCTGGGATAATCAGAATACTCTCACCATCTTTGAGGGGTGGGGTGAACTAGATGACTTCCACTCCCTCCAGGGCCATCTATCGGGTTGTCTGAGATGACTTTACTGGCTTCCTGGCGGCTCCTGAGGGTGTCTTCTGGGCTGGCACATAGCTTGGCATTTGGCAGCTCGGTGTACCTCCTTCCCATACTTGAAATAGCTGGTGGAGCATCAGTGTGGGCTCTGCTTGCAGGCTGGTGGCTTCAGAACTTCTTTCTCTCCTGTGAGAAATCTCTGCCACCTGTGGCTGGGATGGCCCCGCAAACATGCCAAGTCAATCTCAACCTCTTTGGCCTAAACATACCAGCCATGATGGGTGGGGGGACACCCCTGGAGATGCAGGTGTTGTAGACATCATCATTCAGTCCATCCTGGAAACAATCAATCAGCATGTTTTGCAACCAGTTGGTCAGTTGGCAGACCAGGTTGCGAAATTCTTGGGTGTAGGTGACCACAGATTGGTGGCCCTGGCTTACGGTCTTGATCCTGATTCTGTGATTGGCCAAGGAGTCTTCAAAACGCTTTTGGAGTGCCCCTATGAAGTGATCAAAGTTGTGCAGCTCTGGGACATCACCGTTGTGAAGGGTAACCATCCATTTGCTCCCCTCCAGTGCCATGGTTACACACACCCCCTCCTGTATGTAGGTCCAGACCTGATCCAGGAAGAACCCTAGTTGCTTAGGGACTCCATCGCATCTCACCCCAAGAGCTGCTGGTCTTTGGCCTCTCCTTCTTGGTAGTGCAACCTAAGCTGGTGCTGCTGGCTGAGCGGCTGGGGTGGCAGTTGGTTGTGGAACTGGATCCTGTGTAAGGACCTGCCTCAACAGGAATATTTTTTGGAAATGCTAACTAAAGGAAAATAAAGCAGGATCTGAAGGTTTCCTGTATGAAACAGTACATTCAAAGTTGCAATCCAAACCCCACCCCAATTGTCCATCCAGCCAGTTTAAACAGAGCCAATCCAAAGGTTTCAAATGATTGTGGGAAAGAACCAACAAGGCGCTGCTCTGGAGATAAGGCAGATGGCCAGAGGCACATTCCATTCTTACTCCGAGAAAGAAATACTTCAAAGAGGAAAGAACAAAGCAAAGGAAATACACTGTGGAATACCCATAGCCCCCTCCCCTCAATAGAATGGCAGAACCTGAAAAAGGGAAGAAGAGAATAGGAGAAAGAGGGAAAACAGGTTCTGACATGTTTTTTATGGAGCCACTCATTCTGGGAGGCTGGGAGGCCTTTCCAGGCCACTAAATATTGGGTTGATCCATGGTGTTTCCTGGAGCCTAAAATTTCTTTAATTTTGAAGTGTTGCTCTCCTTCTACCATAATAGGTAGAAAGTGGTGGGGAAGGCGCGGCTGGTCTTAAGGGTGAATTCAGCTCTGGTTTTAATAGGCTATAGTGAAACACCAGATGAACCTGTCTTAATGTTTTTGGGAGCTCCAATTCTACTGTGACTGGGTTAATGATGCATTTGATGGGGAAGGGTCCCACAAACTTTGGCTCTAACCTCTTTGAGGGTTGTAAGGATTTCAGGAACCTTGTGGAAAGGTATACCATGTTCCCTGCTTTGAAAGACTTTGGTTCCACCCATTTTTTATCTTCCTGCACTGTATGAGCTTCTCTAGCCTCATCTAATGTTTTTCTAACCACTGGCCATGTATTTTGTTATTGTGTGATCCACTCCTTTAGGGATGGGATGGTTGGTTTGTTGGCTGGCAATTCAGGCATTGGGTTGAAACTCTGTCCTGTAGCCACCTGGAATGGGATGTAGCTGGTACTGAAGTGCACTGCATTGTTTTAGGCCACCTCAGCAAAAGGCAATTGGTCAGTCCAATTATCTTGTTGGTAGTTTATAAAGCATTTCAAGTATTGTTCTAGTACTAAGTTTGTTTGTTCTATCTTCCCATTCTTTGTGGATGATTGATGACAAACCCTGATCAGTACCTAGCAGACCAAAAAATCTTTCCAGAACTCCGAAGTGAATTGGACCCCCCCTATCTGATGTTATGTGCTGTAGGGCTCCATGCAGCCTGTATATATGCTGCACAAACAGCTTGGCTAAAGCTTTAGCAGCGGGGATCTTTTGGCACACTATAAAGTGGACCTGCTTGGAGAACAGATCTGTCACTACCCAAATGATAGTATTTCCAGTGCTCTCTGGTAGTTCTACGATAAAATCCATTGAAATCTCTCTCCAGAGTGCTGAAGGGCTTGCTACCGCCTCCAAAAAGCCAGGCATTTTTCCTTTCCTCTGCTTTGCTGCAGCACAAATGGGACAACTGGCTACATAGCTTTCTATGTCCTTTTTTTAGGGATGGCCACCAGAATTGTCTCTTTACTAAGTGGAGGGTTTTCATGAATTCAAAGTGTCCAACTAATTTCAAGTCATGGCAAAGTTTCAAGAATTTTAGTCTTTGAGCTGCAGGTATATACAATTTCCCCCCTACCCATGGCAGTCCATTATTCATTGAGCAGAGATTTTTGTGATCATGAAACCATTCATCCTTTTCTAGTGCTTGTCTAAACTCTGTGCCTGCTGTGCTGTCCAGAGGCCCCAGATTCTATGCTTGTGCTCTCATGATAACAGGGCAGTTAATTGTTTGGTGGGTAACAGTGGCTTAACCACCTCAGCTTTTGCGCTGTTGTATTGTGGCATTCTTGATAGGGCATCGATACTGGATAATAAAATAATAAAATTGAAGCAATGGAAGTGTTGGAACCACCAAGCTTGTCTGGGGGGGGTAGCTGCCTTGGGGTCTTTAAGGCTTTGAGATTCTTGTGATCAGTTCATGCTTGAAAGGGGATTTTATTCCCTTCCAGGAAGTGCCTCCAAGTGAGGAGTGCCCAGCACACAGCATACACTTCTTTCTCCCACACCACCCATCTTTGTTTGGTCTCTGTGAGTTTCTTTGAGGTGTAGGTGAAAGGCTGCAACTGGCCTTCCTGGAGTAATACCGCTCCCACCGCAATGTCACTGGCATCAGCCTTAATAATAAATGGTTTATCTGGGTCTGTGTGTTTAAGCACCGGCTCAGTAGAGAAAAGCCTTTTTAATTTTTTCAAAAGTCGCCTGACATTCCATAGTCCATTTGAAGGGCTGGCTGGGCTTTGGCTTGTTCTCCCCCTTCATTTTTAACAAATTGGTAATGGGGAGTGCAATCTGCATGAATGAGGGAATGAATTGCCAATAGAAGTTAGCATAACCCAGGAAATTTTGCAATTGCCTCCTGGTTCGTGGCAGTGCTCAATCCAGCACAGCCCACATTTTCTCTGGATCCATCTCCACCCCCTTATGGGAAATGCGGTAGCCCAGATAGTCAATCTTTTCTTTATGGAACTTGCATTTTATAAGTTTGGCAGAGTCGGGGCGCACAGAGCTTATTCAATACTGCCCTGACTAATCTGACATGCTCCTCTTTCATTTCGGTGTAAATTAGAATGTCATCCAAATATACCAAAAAGCCTTGTATAAGTGTTTATGGAGGACCTCATTAATCAGCTGCATGAAAACAGTGGGCACCCCTTGCAGTCCAAAGGGGAGCACTTTGAACTGGAAGCATCCTAACGGACAGTTAAATGCAGTTTTCCACTCATCCCCCTCCTTGATTCTAACCTGGTAGTATGCCTCCCGCGAGTCCAGTTTAGAGAAAATCTTCCCCTTCGAGAGGTGAAGTAGCATGTCTTTCATGAGTGGCAAGGGGTAGATATTGTTTATACACACTGCATTCAGAAATCTATAATCCACACAAAGGCGCAGAGACCCATCTTTTTTTTCACGGAACAGCACCGGGACAGCCACTTTTGGCGTCACTGGCTGAATGAAACCGCACACCAAATTTTTCTCTATGAACTTCTACAGCTCCTCTAACTCCCGGGGGATTATCAAGTAGAATTTGGGCTTGGGCAGCTTAGCCCTTGGAATAATCTCAGTGGTGCCAGTCTGAGGGGCAGTGAGGTGGAAACTTGTTGGATCGTTCTTCGCTGAACACTTCAGCTAGGTCCTGGTATTCCCTGTGCATGCCTTCCAATCCCTTATCATTGACAGTCACCACTACTTCAGATTTTTTTCTCCCTCTGACCCTGCAGTGCTCACCTTGCATGTGGGGCCTCCCTTTTGGGAATCTCAGTTCTCCTGTCCTCCAATTTACCCACGTATTCCACTTCCTTAACCACACCATTCCTATGATCAGAGGCCAGTCTACGCTGGGGCCACTATAAAAGTCAAAGTCTCAGTGTGGTCCCCCATGATGAGTTCTACTGGCCTCGTGGCAAAGGTCGCCAGGACTCCCCACAGTGGACCCATCTAGCTGGCCAAATGAAATAGGCTTCTTCAGTCTCCTCATGGGAACTCCCATGTTTCCCATCAGGGTTGCGCTTATTAAGCATCTGGTGCAGCCTGAGTCCAATAAAGCCTCCAGAGCCACCTTTTCTTCCATCTCTGGGCTTAGTAATTCTATAGGCCTGGTGAAGGTGCTATGGGTTCACTTACCAGGGGTTCATCATTGGAGTCATTTTCGGATGCCTCCACTCGCTTTTCTGGCAGGTCGGAGTTCCCCCTCCCAAGTTTTCAGAGGGTTGGACTAGATGACCTTGGTGCTTTTCATTGCAGTTTCCTTTGGGTGTTGATGGGTTTTCCCAGGTCCCCCCCCCCTCGGCTGGTCTGGCTTCCTGACCAGGGTCTTCAAACAGTATTCCCCAGCTCAATGGCCTTCTTTGCTGCACTTGAAGTAGGCAGTTGAATGCTGCACCTCCACTGGGATTTTCGTGTCTCCCTTTTCCTCTCTGGTGGAGAGTGTCTCCATGATTGACCAAAACAATGCTGGTTTTGGGCCTGGTCAATCTCTGCCTGTTCAGCCAGGATGCACCAATTGTGAAGGCAGGTAGGGGCTCCCCAGGCAATACAAGCATGGTAGAGATCATTATTCAGCCCAGGCATCGACCCTGTCTCACCATTTTAATGGAGTCCCTAGCCTTTTGGTCAGCTAAGGGGTCCTCAAACCTCTGTCTCAGGGCAGCCATGAAGTGGTTAAAGTTCCGAAGCTCAGGGGCATCGGCATTATGTAGGGTCACCATCCAGCAGGCTGTTGCATGTTCCAGGGCTATGGTTACAAATCTGACCCATCCACTCTCACTGGGGATCTCCCGGCCATACTCATGCATGTGGCTCAGGACTTGAGCCAGAAAGAATCCCAGCTGCTGGAGGTCCCCATCATATTTCATGCTAGGGGGTGAGTTTTCAGTTCAGGTCGACATGTTCCCCTCCTTCTAGCCCTGCGCCCGTCACCCCGGCTCAGGCTGGGGTCACTGTGGTGGTCACAGTCCCCACGGCTCAGTGGCACTAGTGGCAGGTTCACTCTCCCCCCTTTACTCTTCCTTCTCCAGCTTTTCTTGACCCGGACCCGGCAGGGATCTGCTTCTTCCTCCTTGAGATTTTTAAAAGCTTCCAGAATCAGGTTTATGGCTTGTTTAAGAAAATGGTCAGACCGGTTGGTCTCTTGCCTTCTTCCTTGATGAGGTTGAGAGACCATTCTATCACCTGCTTCCACCCTGGCTGGTGGCTGCCACGGTGGAAGGTTACTTTCTTGGACCTTCCTTCCCAGTCCTCCTTCGTCCCCATACTGATCAACCATCTTGGCTTTGCAAGGTTCTCTCCTATCTCTGCTTCATTGCCAGAGCTGGAGGAGACCGAGCTGCTGTCACTCGGGCAAACTTTCAGGGAGGGGGACTCCACCCAACGCTCGCCTTCTCCTTTCTCACCGCTGTGGTTTGATATCACTTGTACATTCCCTGCAGCAGGGGTTTTCCTCCCTCCAGGTTGACCACTTTGCAGATCCTGCCTAATGTAAGGACCTGCCTCAGTTAAACCTCCCAAGAAAGCAGAACTCTTGAAACGTGCATCATTTCAACGGGAACTGTTATTGGGAGATGCTGACTACAGGAAAATAAGGCAGGATTTTGAGGGTTTCCTGTGCAGCATTCAAAGTTGCAATCCAAACCCCACCCCGACTGTCCATCTGGCCAGTTCAAACAGAGCCAATCCAAAGGTGTCAAATTGTTGTGGGAAAGAACCGATAAGGCGCCACTCTCAAGCTTGTCAGGTTTCTCTGCGGCTTCTTCCCTCCATCTGGAGATAAGGCAGATCACTCCTCACATTCCATTCTCACCCCGAGAAAGAGATACTTCAAAGAGAAAAGCACAAAGCAAAGGAAATACACTGTGGGATACCCATAGGTTTCCCCTCCCCCCAATAGAATGGCAGAACCCGAACAAGAGAAGAAAGGAATAGGAGAAAGAGAGGAAAGGGGTTCTGACACCTGTGTCTGAGCTGCTGGGGCAGGCACCATCATAGCTGCGGTGGTGGGTACGGTCACACCATCACTGCCCATGGCTTGCGCTGGTTGGGTGGCCGGCTGTGCCATCCGCCCCAGGGCTTTGCATGGCTTGAGGTTGCCAAAGGCACCCTGTAGGCACCCTGTAGGTACTCTGTTGCACACTCCAACATCTTGTCTTCCCAATCTATCTTGCCCTGGTTTGCCTCCTCCTCAATCTCCATGCGTGGCTCTCTCAGGCATGTGAATGTCACTCTGGATGGTTTTTCCTCCCACTCTTCTTTCTTTCTGACCTCCAGAGACCATCGGGGTCTTGTCTTGTCACTGCAGGCTTCCATCTGACTCAGCCATTCAGGGAGGTCTGCCATGGGGTCTCGAGGATGCTGCTTCCTCCAGGCTTTAACATCCTCCTGGTCACTCTTGTGAGCCGACACATGCCTTGAGAGCTGGTACCCGTGCTTTCTTGGTCTTCATCAAGCTGTCATCCCCCCCTCCCTATTTCCCATCACATCCCTATAAATGTTTATTGCCCATTTGTCCTCTTTCCCCCCTGCCCCCTCCCTTCTAACCTTTGATGGCAGGATCCCAGCAAGGCGCCAAGCCAAAGATGGCATGCCTAACACTGACTGCAATCTTCTTCTAAACATTTATTTTGAAGTACCATTCTTGTATTCAGTTGAATATCTGAACCCAGTTGCTTAGCATTGCTCTCAGCGTTTTATTTGAGGTCACTTATCTCTATAGATTGAAACTGAGTTCTGATAATCTGAGTTCCAACTCCCTCACTGTATCTGTGTAAGATAATGATTAAATGTTCCTGTACTGTTTTATGTTTAGAATGTAATTAAATTATTAAAGTTCTATATCTTGAAGCATATCCAAGGAATTAGGAATGCCTGATAGATTTAATAGTCCATTTCATCCTTTAAGCAGAATTCTTTGCTGATATATTACAACCAAATTTTGAAAGTCATCTATACTATAGAAGCAGTCTTTTTTAGGTAGAATATTAGTCCTAACATAAATAAAATCTAATATAATGTTGTTTGAATCCTGCTCTATATTGTCATATAGGGGCCAAATCTGTGATGGGAAAAATGTGCATAAGCAATTTGTATCAGACACTAAAATTATTAATATTATTTTAATGTGAGATTATTTGATTATTATATTAAAATATTTTTAATATGTTTATTACTTTGTGACCAACAGTTCTCTGATTTTAGTGGATGATGAATGTTCTCCTTGATATACATTGTATTACATAAAATGGCACTAAACATTACTGCTTTGAGGGTCTGCAGTATACAAATTAGCACAAGAAAATAGCAAAAGAAACAGAGAGAATGAAAGTTGGAATATATAATGAAAGACTGCATGATAAAACAATACAGCTATACAGTATATTCCTTTAGTTTTTAAATTCATTTTGCATTTCATGGTATGAACATATACTTGAATCTGTAATGTGTATGAATCTCTTAATAAAATTTATCTTGATAGATTATTTAAACTGATGTGCAAAACTAGATTTTCTGCATAATTTTTCATTCAAATGTTTTCCCCTTGTCCAGGGACTGCATGAAAATGGGAGAAGTGGATGGCAAAAAGATTGGATGTACTGTCAGTTTGTTGGTGTGTATCTCTTTGATTCTGGATATTTTGCTATTTCATATTAAAAATATGAGAAGCATATTCTTTAACAGCCTATTTTACAGAAAGGTTAGAAGTGCAAATTCTACTGCACAAGTGATGTACAGCAATAAATTCAAAGCCTATTATAAAATATTGAAATACTTATGCTATATTGAATATATATTGATAGTTACCTAGTCAATGTCTTTGTAAGTATGCAGGGGGAAAAGTGCAAATCTAGGAATAAAGGGATAGGTAAGAGCTTAGTATATTCTACTAGACTTTTCTAAAGGATGAAAATGAGAACAGAGATTATTCTACTAGCCAAACTTACCATCTTTCAGAGAGCTTCATGGCCCTGCTAGGATCTGAATCTGCTTTTCCCAATCCAATCCTGGTTCTACTTCAATACTAACTGCTACAATGAGAGAGAAAAAATATTTGATCGCCTACTGATTTTGTACGTTTGTCCACTGCTAAAGAAATGATCAGTCTATATATTTTTTTATTATTATAACAATTTTTATTAGTTTTTCATTTTACACCGACAAAGCTTGAGAATCAACATGGAGATATGGTGGTCAATTAAAAGAAAAAAAAGCAATAACCTTATAAATATGCACACAATATTTCTTAAACTTTCCCTCTCTATCTATATAGGATATTATAATCAAATTAATACATTTCTCAAATAAATTCATTCATTAATGTGTCTAAACATAAATTCCATTAGTCAATAAAAGTTTTCAAGAGCTTAATATCTATTCTATACAAACCTTTCTAAAAACAATTTTTCAATAAATATATCGCTACATATAAAATTCATTAATCAATAAAGGTTTATAAAAATTCATTATCCCAAAGATCCTGTTTTACACTTTGTTAATTTTTTTAAATATTTAATCTTAAACTAACATATTTATTTACTATTCATGTTTCCCAAGTTTTCTCTTATTTAAAAATATTAATTCCAAAGCTAAATTCTTATATTTCTCACCTATATTCTATTCTTTTTCAATAATTCTACAGTTATTAAATCCATCTCTTCCAATATTTCAATCCTTTTCTCATTATATCACCTCTAATATTAAAAACATATGAAAAAGGAAAAAGAAAAGGAAAAAGAAAAGAGAAAAAAAAGATTACATCAAAGGAGAGAAAAAAACATAGATAAACCAAAAGAAAAAAAGAAAAGAAGAAAAGAAAACAAAAAGAAAGACTTATTCTTACTAAATTTCAGTATTAAATTCTAAATCATTTCATAATGGCCTCCCTTTTAACAAATTCCAAGTCCAAATCAATCTGAGTCACTTTAAAACCTTTACCACCCATAATTATAATCTCAAATTTAATATTTATATCTTATTCTGGGTTTCTTTCTATTCCAAATAGGTTTCCAAAGTCGAGTCTCTCTTTCTGCAAATAACTCTCCCATTATCGCCTGCCACATTGTACACACCAAAAGGAAGATTCCCATTGTATATTTTGTTAAGGTATATAAGGGTTAAAGCTATTCTGAATAACCATGGCAGAACATCATTTCCCATCTTTTTTTCAATTGCATAAAGTTTAATTAAAATCCTTTTTTTAATATCGTTCTCTTTAGTCAAGTTTTGCTCTTCTTCCAAAAAAATTTTCTGTATTAGAGAGTTAAGTGGTGTCTGCAAATCGGCTTGTCCTTGTAAGGTAAAACATTTCCTTATTATAAGTCATTTGTCCATTAGTATCAAGTCTTTTTTCCGATATCAATTGATAGCCCAACTGTGACTTTGCTTCTTCCATCTCAGTGGGCTGAGAGCAAGTCTTTTGAACATAAACTGCTGTTTCGCTTAGTCCTTGTGCTTTACTTTGTCGATATAAAGAAATTTCCTTTGTGCAAGCAATTATCTTCTCCGTATTTTCCAGAATTTTGTCCAAAATTCCAGAATTTTGTCCAAAACCTCTAAGGAGGTTTCCTCCATTTTTATCATATTTGCAATCATTATCCTTTTAGGGGAGACTATATTCAAAAGCAATCAATCAATATCCATCTCCTCCCAGTTTCTTAGTCTTTCTCCTTTGTATTAAATGAAAGCCAAAGACAAATTCCAAATGAAGAGAATGGCGAATACAATAAGTAGTTTCACCAAAAAATATCCTCTGGAAAATAGTCAAAGTTAATCAAATATTCAGTCTTTCTGGACACCATAAAAAATAAAAGAAAACAATATTCTCCAAGCATGTAGCATGTTAAATCTCTATAAGAAACTTTCTTGAGGCTCCCCTATATTCAAAAAGAAAATCAACCATTAGAACAAAATAAATTTTAAGCTTCTCTTCTCCCATTTAAAACGCTGCTTCATCAAAAGGGAAATAGTTCCAAAGAAAAAAGCTTTCCACAGGAAAAAAAAAAGAAAATAGAGGTAAAACAAAGTCTCACCTATGACTCTTTTGAAAAATCCATCTCCTTGCTAGGACAAATATAAAAGTTATAACTAGTAGAGAGATAGGAATAAATCCCATCATCATCACACAAGATATACTTGTTTCTAATATCAACAAAAGTTCTTTTGGTAGGCATAGCCATACGCTGAACTTTCTATGTCACACACTTTTAACATACGCTTCGTTATTCAAATAATTAAACAATATAAATTCCCAAAAATCTATACAGGTTGTTTATTGCAAGAGCATTCAAATTGTTTAAAACGGAACATTAGCTTTAGTCCCGTACTGCAGTAAAATTGTCAAAAAGCTTGACAAAGTGTTCAGTCCCCTGAATTCCCAATCATTAATATTACATTTGGCAGATCTTTTTGGACAAAAATATTATTTTTACTTTAAAAAAGATGGTTAAGGGAGGGGAGGCATCTAACAATCTGTCCTTGACCTCTCATTCAAATAGCCATTCTGCTTCTGAATTTAGATGGCATGATTTTGAAAGAAAGGGTTTTTCCCCTTCCTTCCCTAGGCTATTCTGTTCCCATTGATACACTTTAAAAATGCTGACAAGTAAGGAAGAAAAACAAGCAAACAACAGCTCCACTACTTCTGATAATATCATTAGCATGTTTCTAGTTTGTGTGAGTATGTTGTAATGCCTAAGCTTAGGAAAGTGCCTATTTATCAATTAGGATTTAGATAAAACATCTGAAATTTTTAAACATGTATTTTTATTCACTTTCTGAGTTTAATGTGTTTTGTACATGTCAGTCATACAATGTATTCCTTTCTTTTTTATTTAATTTTTAAAATATATAACAATTGCTTAAGATTTGTGAACAAATTTATCATCATTTTCAAGACAGAGACCTGAGTGATTTGTAGAATATAGTTATATTATCTGTTGTAATGGTATTCATAATTTCCTTCGGTTCCAGAACTTCTATAAAACAGAACTGAATAAAGAAGAGATGTACGTTAGGTACATACATAAACTATATGATCTGCACCTAAAAGCACAAAACTTTACAGGTAAATATTTTTTTCACATAACCTGGACAAAATATTTTTGGAAATATTCTAAATATATATTACCTAGATCTCATTATTAGAAAAGTGGGATGATAATGTATTATTCTATTTTTAATCTCAGGAAGTGGGAGAAGCACATTTTATTCTTCAGGTACCAAAATAAGTTGGTTGGATAAGACCAACCAATGGATACTGTAAGCCATTATGATACAAGTTGTCCTTGACTTATGACTGTAATGGAGGCTGCCCATTATGTTTGCAAGTTATGATGGTAATAGCCTTGCTTAATAACTCCAATCCCTCTTCCCCACATTGTGGTTGTTAAGCAGAGCATGGGTGCCTCAGAATGGGGAAAACCTTAGGAGGCCTTGTGCTGGCCCAGGCCTGCATTTGCAGCACCTCCCACTTTTCAGCAGATCTCCTTCAAGAAGCAGCCTTTCTACTGCAAGGCCTTCCTACACAGAGACCATGTGGCGCTATCCTGGAAATGAGTGCCAGTTTTGAAAGCAATAGCAATGAATTGTGGCTGCACAGAAATAACACCCACTTCTTGGATGGTGCCACATGGCTGCCACTATATAGGGAGGCTGAGGGGTGGAGCAGCCAGCTGTCCTTCCCAAATGTAGTCTCTGGTTCTTTGCTATGCTCCTTGACCTCCCTATACAGTGGAGGCCATGTGATGCCATCCCAGAAGAGTAAATGATGTGTAAATGATGGTTATAACATTACTGTTAAGAATCCTTGCTGCAAAATATGTAAATATGAATGTTGCCTTCAACTATCTCAGAAAAGAATAACTTATTGGGGGAAAAATGAGTCTACCTGTTAGGAACCAAGGAACCAAGAATGACACAAGGAGTGACTTCTGAGTAGTTTCCTTGTTGTTGCTTGCCTATAGAAACAAACCTCGCCAGACTAAAGCACCTATGTGCATAACTATTAGATATACCCTGTGTAATGCTAGGAGGAGTCCACCTTTCTACATATCAAAGATTCCAAGCTTTTCTATCTCTTTGCTTCCTGGGAAAGAGCCCTCCCTTTTGCAGCTCTGACCTATATTCTGTTATGTCCCGAGCCTTTGCAAACGGCTCGGGCGTTTGCAGGCAGTCCCGGGCAGGTGCAAAGCTGCCCGGGACCAGACAGGCTGTCGCCAGCGCCGTGCGCATGCGCGGGTGCTGGCACGGGAAAAGTAACCCATTTACCCGGGAGTTGCCTATATAAGAGGCTGCGAGGCGTTTGGGCGAGGCTGAAGCCATCTTCCTGTAAGCTGAACACTGAATAAAAGAAACTGAGAACTCCAGCTGCTTCTCGTGTCTGTTTTCCCGCCACGGACTCAACACTGGCGACGAAGGTGGGATGCCTTGCACTACCTGGAAAGGAAGAAGTGTAAGCTTACCCAAGGAGTCCTGAGCGGCGGAAGAGGAACGGCGTCGACTCGGCAGCTGCCCGCCATTCCGGTGCGCATTCGGGGGTAGGCTGGCTGATAGACCCGTCTCCTGAAGATCCGAAGATGGCGAAAATCGGAAGGCTTTCAGAATTCGACGTCTCACATCCAGAGCGGTGGGAGTCCTACGTATCCAGAATGGAGAACTACTTCAAGGCAAACCAAGTGAGGGAAGATAGCTTGAAGGCTGCCACCCTGCTTTGCGTTTGCGGCCAAGACGCCTTCGAAATCGCAGAAAATCTTGCAGCACCTGTTCCAGTAGAGTCTGTAAGCTACGCAGACCTGAAGAAGCTGCTGAAGGAGCACTTCCACCCCAAGGTGTCCGTTATCTCATGGCGCCACACCTTCGAGCAGAGGGATCAACGGTCCGGTGAGTCAGCCAAGGAATACATCGCCGCGTTACGGAAGGCCGCCAAGCCCTGCGAGTTCAAGGACCTCGAGGAACGACTGAGGGACCGATTCGTGTGCGGGTTAAGGCATCGAGAGCTACAACAGAGACTTTTCGCTAAGGAAGAATTATCCTTCCAAGACGCCTTAAGGGAAGTCACCGCAGAAGAAGCAGCAGGCGGCGCCGTCAAGAACATGCGGCCGATCAGAAGCAGTGCAGAGGGTGCGTCCGTGCACCAGGAAGACGTCCGACGAAACTCCGAGGAGGATCCGGACGAAGAAGTCGACCGTCTACACCCCGCGAAGGACGAGAACCAGAACCAGAAGGGAAGCTAAGAAAAAAAAAAAACAAGCTAAAAAAAAAAAAAAAAAAGAAAAAATAAAGAGAAAAAAAAAAAATAAAATAAAAACAGAAGAAAAAAAAAAACAAAAAAAAAAAAAAAAAAAAAAAAAAAAAAGAAAAGAGAAAAAGAGAAAAGCTCTTCGGCTCCGCCTCAAGTGTGGCATTCGGCTGTGGAGGTCGCCACAGTGAGAACCGACTGCAAGTTCCAGCTCCGCTACCTGCAGTGCATGCGGCAAACAAGGGCACATGCAGCTCGTGGTCTGGGCCGCCACGAAAGGCAAAACCCCAGGAAGAACGCCTGAAGGGTACCAGATTCCCCAGCCAGAATAGGGTAGGTTTTTGCGCTTCGCGAAGAAGCATCTGTAGAACAGGCACACACAAGCCCATGAAGAAAAAAGCTGTCACTCAACGTGAAGCTACAAGGGGTTCCATTATCTATGGAACTAGACACAGGGTCTGCCCTTTCCATTATTTCATTGCATACATTTAGGAAGATTTGTTCCAGTAGTGGGACTAAGGCCAAGTTAAGGCCTTCTGATATTGTATTAATAGATTTTCAGAACTCAAGAGTGTGTGTTAAGGGGGAGGCCACCCTTAAATGCCAATACAAGAGTTTTGAAGGTTCCACTAGCTTATTTAGTAGTAGGGGGGGTGAACGAAACGAGTCCTCATAAGGACTCGATTGGTTTGAGGCCCTGGGGATACACGTCACAGGACTCAACAGCTTACAAACACTCGACCTACAGGAAGTCTGCAAGGAATTTGCAGATGTTTTCAGCCCCCAGCTGGGCACATTCCAAGGACCACCTGTGTCCTTAAAGCTAGACCCCACTGTCACTCCCATTAGGATTAAAGCAAGAAGGGTCCCTTTTGCTTTAAAAAGTAAGATTGACACTGAACTAGACAAACTAATCCAACAGGGAATCCTAGAACCTGTTGATTCCAGCCCGTGGGAGACCCCATTGTCACGCCTCTAAAGGCAAATGGGGAAATCGCAGTTGTGCTGATTACAATGCAAATCACTCAATTAAGGCATTGCAGCAACATGCCTATCCTGTTCCTGTGGCGTCACCATCCTGGCCCTCTCTCAAGGGTGGGCGCGTGGGTGTTTTTGCCAAAAGCTTGACCTAGTCAAGCATATCAAACAGCTGCTGTGATGATTTGATGCTGCCATAGCAGACCATTGTGGACCCAACAGGGGAGGAGTCTCTTTAAGGTAAAAAGGCTACAGTTTGGAGTGAATGTCGCTCTGGGATTTTCCAAAGCGTAATGGAAAACACACTACGAGGTATACCAGGGGTCTGCCCCTACTTTGACGATGTCTTGATTGCAGGAGACTCCACACACATTCTAGCTGAAAGGCTTAGGGCTGTCCTGTTAAGATTCAGGAAATCAGGCCTCAAGCTCAGAAAAGACAATTGCAAGATTGGGGTGCCTTCTACTGAATTTCTGGGATTCAAAATTGATGCTGCTGGGATTCATCCTGCTGAATCCAAACTAAATGCTATTTTAGAAGCACCCAGGCCAAAGTCTAAGGCCGAACTTCAGGCCTTCTTAGGCCTCCTGAATTTCTACAATTCTTTTCTTCCACATAAAGCTAGTGTAGCTGAGCCTCTTCACAGGCTACTAGACAAACATGCTGTGTGGCTGTGGTCCCAAGCACATGAGGCTTGCTTTAAAGAAGTCAAGGCCTTGCTCACTTCTAACAGTGTTCTTGCACATTTCAACGAGTCCCTTCCTGTGTGCATCGCTTGTGATGCGTCCCCCTACGGGGTTGGAGCTGTCCTGAGTCACCTCAGGTCTGATGGAACTCAGGTTCCTATTGCTTACTACTCCAGAACACTGTCTTCTGCCGAGCGCAACTACGCTCAGATAGACAGGGAGGCTCTGGCTGTTGTTGCTGGAATTAAAAAATTCCACGATTTTCTATATGGCAGGCATTTCACGGTCTTCACTGACCATAAGCCTCTGCTGGGACTGTTTACCACACGTAAGCAGACTCCCCACATCATTTCCCCTAGAATGCTTAGTTGGTCTATTTTTTTGTCTGCATATGATTTTTCATTACTCCACAAGCCTGGGAAAGAAATGGGCCATGCTGATGGCCTCAGTAGGTTGCCTCTGCCAGTAGTAGAAGCTGACCCCGCGCCAGCTGTCAACATTCTATCAATCACAGCCTTGCCCAGCTCCCTCTTAGTGCCAGGGATGTTACCGCTGAAACAGGTACAGATCACACACTTTCAAGTGTCCGCTCCTGGGTCCTGTCCGGGTGGCCTGAGCACTGCCCTAGTCCTGAGTTTCAGAGTTTCTGGTCCAAAAGGAACGAACTGTCCCTTTCTCAGGGTTGTCTGCTTTGGGGAAAAAGAGTTGTCATTCCCACCTCAATGAGGACTAGGGTCTTAGAATCCCTCCACGAGGGTCATCCTGGCATTGTTCGTATGAAGGCTCTTGCGCGCAGCCACTTGTGGTGGCCTGGTTTAGATAAAGATCATTGAGGCTAAGGTACACGCATGCCACTGTGCCAACGATTCTCGCCCAGAGATGACCCCAAGCTCCTGTGCATAGCAATGGGAGGAAACACGTCCCCATGGTCTAGGGTGCACATTGACTACGTGGGCCCTTCAGGGCATTCTTCTTGTCCTTGTTGACACGCCATTCAAAAGGCTTGTAGTTGAGTTGTGCTGTCTCATTCCACCACACTGCAAAGGAATATTCAGGTTATGGGGGGATTTTTGCTCTGCACACGGGCTGCCAGATGGATTGTGTCAGGACAACGGCCCTCAATTTCACCTCCTCCGAATTCCAAGCTTTCTTACAGGCAAACCCTGATTCGTCATGCACGTCTGCGCCTTTTCACCCATCCACCAACGGTATGGCTGAACGCATGGTGCGCATTGCAAAGGACGCCTTGAAGAGACTCACCTACGGGGACTGGCATCACAGGTTGGCTGACTTTCTCCTTTCTTATCGCACCACACCGTCCACTTCTACAGGGAGAAGTCCAGCTGAACTTCGTTGGGGGCGCCAACTTACTACTAGACTTGACCGGTTGCATCCGGACAGACTGCCTTCATCTACCTCACATCCTAGGACCCCTAGACAACTACTTGTGGGTGCCCCGGTTTGGGCTCGCAATTACGGGCCTGGTCATACCTGGGTCCCCGCTTCTATTTCCAGGGTCACAGGTCCTCTCTCCTATGAGGTTGCCCTGGACAACGGTCGTGTCCTGCGTCGGCACATCGACCAACTTCGCTCTAGGCGAGACTTTTCTGCTGAGACTCCGGGGTCTTTTCCAGGGGGGGAGGGGGACCCTTTGGAGCAAAGGGAAGGGCAAGAGCTACTGCCCACCTCCACTGAGGGAGCCACAAACGGCCCATCTCAGGGTTCTGCAATTGCTCCGAAAAGAAAGTCATGGAGCTTACCCACACAACCGGCACTCACGCCTACTCCAGCCAGGGAGTCACCCCGGGGGCATACTCACTTTCCACACACATCACACAGCACTCCAGTAACGGAGGATACCCGGGGGCATCACAACAAATCATTCCCCGCAAGAGAGCTGGCACAAAATTCCCAAGGTTGGCCTGACCTTACCCCAAATCCTACAGGGGGTCAAACATACACAGAGCTAGTCGAGGAACCAAGTCCCGACTACAACACCCCTAGCACACATCAGGGAACACCTGAGTTTTGGGAAAGTACAGAAACCCACACGAGCCCGAGCACAGAATGGGGTTCAGGGAATGGACAGCCTCCTGACAGGTCTTGGACTGACCTAGGAGGTTCTACAGAGACGCCCAGCAGTGGATATCACTTCAAGGGGCCTGAGGGTCTACAGCTAGGTAGGACAACCAGGTCACAAAGCAACAGAAGCCCTGGCCTGACGAGCCCGGTGGGCAAGCAAGCAGGCCAGGCATCGGGGCACCGTCCTTGGAAGACACCAGGGCACAATAGAGAGAACAGGCTCACGCCTCCCTCCAGTCAGGGGACTTATGCCAGTAACCCAGAGCTAAGAAGGTCACAGAGAGCAAAGAAATCTCCTAAGTATCTAGAAGATTACAAAACATTGCTGGCAAGGCAAAAGCCAGTAATCAGTGGGAGCACTGGGGAGCAAAATGTCATATAAAATAAATGTTGTATGTTGGTAGTAGTTTTAGCCCGGGGGACAGGGGTGTTATGTCCCGAGCCTTTGCAAACGGCTCGGGCGTTTGCAGGCAGTCCGGGCAGGTGCAAAGCTGCCCGGGACCAGACAGGCTGTCGCCAGCGCCGTACGCATGCGCGGGTGCTGGCGCGGGAAAAGTAACCCATTTACCCGGGAGTTGCCTATATAAGAGGCTGCGAGGCATTTGGGCGAGGCTGAAGCCATCTTCCTGTAAGCTGAACGCTGAATAAAAGAAACTGAGAACTCCAGCTGCTTCTCGTGTCTGTTTTCCCGCCACGGACTCAACATATTCCATTATACTAACCTCCACCTGCATTTAGCATATTATATTTAATATATTTATTTAATTTATTTATTCATATTTATTTATTAAACTTTTTAACCATCCATCTTCCTCACCCATTTTCTATCTCTTCCTGCTATTCCTATTTTGAGTTGTAGTTCAGAAATTCTACTTTTGATTGTTACTCAAGCTCTGCAAAATATGGCTAAGCTTAACTATAATTTATCTGAAACAAGGTGTCTTAAAACACCAAGTTCATGAAACTGTTCTGGTTCTATAATCCATTGTCAAGATTAATACTAGTTTAGTGTTTGTATTACTAAATAACAGTTAAATAAAATCAGAAGCAAAAGCATCTGGTCTCCTGCAGAAAAGGAGAGAAACATGAATAGGCAAAGCTTGTTTCATTCTCATTATTTTATCCTGACATCTAAATGCAGTTGCAGTCTTAACATCAAGGAGCAAATTATTTAGTAATATAGCAATTGTTTCTGGAATATATATTTTTCTGTTACTGTGTATATATTAAAATTGTTTCATGTTTATTTGTGAAACTTGACAGAGGCTGCTTATACACTCTTATTGTATGATGAACTGTTGGAATGGTCCGACAGACCATTGAGGGAATTCCTGAACTATCCCATGCAGACAGAATGGCAGCGCAAAGAATTTCTTCATCTCATGATCATCCAGAATTTTGACAGAGGAAAAGTAAGAGAGTTTTGGTTGCTATTTTTCTTATTTGCGACTGCCTTCTTTTGAACAATTAATTATTAATATTGCTTGCCATCTATTCTTTGAGGTACATCATATTTGATATGCAAATTAAATTGCACATACAGTATAAAATCTGAAGTTGGCTGTTTAGGGAAAATTTCAACCTGTAACCCATACACATATTTCATTTAATATATATATCTTTCAGATAGGTTCAAATAGTTCAGATTGTAATATTGTTTTTAAAACAAGGATGATTCATATCTGATCCAATAGAGCAGACATGTCAAACACAAGGTCCGCGGGCCAGATGCGGCCCGCTATGTGGTTCCATCCGGCCCGGGTATCTGCTCTGGAAAGAGTGAAGGACCAGCCCGCTGCACCTTGGCCCAGCCCAGGCCGACTGGGCGTTGATCTACAACCTGGTTGCCTCCATCAAAGTCAGAACACGCTCAGTGTTAAATCCACAGGACAGCCCTGCCCGGTCCCCTGGGTGTGCACGCAAGCAGAGTCTGGCATCCCTGCTGGCTGTTTTGTCCCGCAGGCTGACTTCACCCAGGATGCCAGCGCTGGCCGTCTCCTGTGCACACACCCGGGGGGTGGGGCAGAGGTGGCGAGGCAGCTCCTTGCTGGTTCAAGTGGATCTTAGGCTGAGCGCGTTCTGGCTTTGATGGACACAACCAGGTTGTAGATCAGCACCGCCCCTCCACCAGCACCTCTAGCCTCGAAGCCACGAGGCATCCCTTTCAACCCACAGGGTATAGGAATGGCCGGCAGCAGCGTATTAGTGCTGGCAATCTCTTCCCCTCCCATCACCCCTTCATGAGCACAGTGAAGGAAAAAGATGAGAAGGTGAAGGAAAGAACAAGGGAGGGAGGAAGGAAGGGAAGGTGGGTGGGAAGGAGGAAAGAAGGAAGGGAGGGGGGGAAAAGGGAAGAAGGAAGGAACAGGGAGGAAGGAATGGAGGGTAGGAGGGAAGAAAGAAGGAACAGAGGAAGGAAGGAAGGAAGGAAGGAAGGAAGGAAGGAAGGAAGGAAGGAAGGAAGGAAGGAAGGAAGGAAGGAACAGAGGGAGGAAGGAATGGAGGGGGGAGGGAAGGAAGGAACAGAGGAAGGGAGGTAGGGTGGGAAGGACCATGTCCCAGCGCTCACCCCAGTCCCATCCTCCTCCGCCAGAGACACTCAGATCTGCCCCAGTCCTGCCCAAGCACCCCTGAAGCGAGTGATATCGAGCTGGCCATGCCCACCCTGTAGACCACACCCACTCCAGCCACACCTACCTGGCCCCCAAGTGCAACAATACTGATGTGGCCCTCAATGAAATTGAGTTTGACACCCCTGCAATAGAGGTAATCCCCGAGTTATGAGCGTTCATTTAACGCTTGTTTGAAGTTACGTGATAAGTGTCCGCTAACGCTTACCAGCAAGTCCTGAAATTATGAATATTGCAGCACCATCCTTACGAGTGATTGCAGTGGCACTGCAACATTCATCCTGGTTATTCCCTCTCTCCCCACCCCCACCCTGGGTCTCCCTAGCACCAGGCCTTCAATACTCACCCTGCGAAGATTGAGATTCTTCACTTTCTTGGCTGCTCCAGGCCTTCGGTGCATTTGCAGAGAATGGAAGCCTAAAGTAACACAAGATCACATGAGATCAGTGGGGCGAGATCTCACACTACTGATCTCACATGATCTCATGGTACTTTAGGCCTCTGTTCACTGCTACAGAGAATGGAACCAAAACTAGGAGACAATTCCATGGTCTTCTGGCAGCCCAATCTGGGTGCCGGAAACCTCCAGGCCGCTGCCACCCGTATCTGAGGCCGGGGGATGCTTCCACGGCCCTCTGGTGGCCCATTTCCAGGGGGTAGCAGCCTGGAAATGGGCTCTGGTGCCAGGATTGGGCCACCTGAGGGCCGCAGAAGCATCCCCTGGCATCTGATCCAGGCAGCAGTGGCCTGGAAAAGGTGTCCAGTGCCTGGATAGGGCTGCTGGAAGGCCTTAGAACATCCCCCGGCCTCAAATCCAAGTGGCAGCAGGAACTGTGGCAGAGAGGAGATGGATCTTTTCCAGATAAGTCTGGCATGGCAGGAAGGGAGGGTGAAGCATGAGGTAACATAGTGGATCAGGAAGGCCTTGGGGGCCTGTTCCATCACTAGGCCCTCTATTGCCTTCCCCACCCTGAAATACCTCATGTTCACTTAACGAGCCATGTGTGTCTTAAAGAGCAAGGTACGTGTTGAGTCCTTGGCGGGAAGTAGACACGAGAAGCAGTTGAAGTTCTCAGTTTCCTTTATTCAGCGTTCAGCTTACAAGTAGATGGCTTCAGCAGCTCCCAAAACCTCCCAGCTTCTTATATAGACATTTCCCGGGTAAATGTGATACTTTTCCCGCGCCAGCACCCGCGCATGCGCACGGCGCTGGCGACAGCCTGTCTGGTCCCGGGCCGCTTTGCACCTGCCCGGGACTGCCTGCAAACGCCCGAGCCGTTTGCAAGGCTCGGGACATAACACCCCTTTCCCCCGGGCTAAAACTACTACCAAAATATAATCATTTATTTTATGCAGTGTTCTGCTTCTCAGTGCTCCTATCGTTACCTGGCTTTTGTTTAGCCAGCAATGTTATGTAATCCTCTAAGTATTTAGGAGACTTCTTTGCTCTCTGTGACCTTCTCAGCTCTGGGGTACTAGCATGAGTTCCCTGACTGGAGGGAGATGTGAGCCTGTTCTCCTTATTTTGCCTTGGTGCCTTCCAAGGACTGTGCCCCGCTGCCTGGCCTGCTTGCTCGCCCACCGGGCTCGTCAGGCCAGGGCTTCTGTCACTTTGTGACCTGGTTGACCTGCCTAGCTGTAGACCCTAGGGCCCCTTGAAGTGATAGCCACTGCTGGGCGTCTCTGTTGAACCTCCT